>NW_009697635.1:29207-33120 GCF_000703405.1 Apaloderma vittatum | reverse complement strand
GAGCGTTGATTAGAGATACTTTTGTAATACTTATTTCCATCATTTCGGACCAAAATGCTGTGAGATTTGCACAACTTTCAACCCTGATGCTAGACTTAGTTTAGCTCTGAGTGAAATTTCACAATCTGCTACAGGGCCCAGATGCTTCCTTTGGCACCAGGAAATTCTCCTACCGCTTAAAATATTTAGTATGTTCCCACAGACACTTGCAACTTGCAAAAAGTTTGCAGAAATCTGAGTACCCTAGAATGCTTAGATAGTCCTTAAATGATTCTCCATTTAGCTCAAAGAGCAGATTTCTGTGAACTCCAGGGCAGGATTCATCTGCCTGAACACAGGGATCTGGTGCCACTACCCTGCATGGGGATCTGTGGGTGGCTACCAGAGATGATACAGGATTTATGAGAAGCAGCAGAGGTTCTAGAGGATACACCCACGGTGCCTGAGATTACAATAGGTGCTAAGCCATTTTGGCAGCTGTTCTGGGAGCTGAATAAGGCTGTACCTTTCAGTTCGTGCCACATTTGTTAATTAAAAGTGGTTTTGATAAGGTCCTTTCCCTCCCGTCTCACCTTTTCTCTTAATTTGCTCGTGCAGTAATCAGGCAGAGCTTGTGCAGCCAATTTTTGCTTTATGCATCCTGCAACAGTAAGATTTATTTTCATAGCCTGTAACTAGATCTGACTGGGAACAAAGATGTTTGGCAGCAAGCTTACACTGAAAGGTTTTTTGGTTTGTTTCTCTGCTTTTGGTTTTGCTTTTCTTAAATTATCAGTAGGACCAAAGCAAACCCCAGAATATCTTGCTTAAAACTTGGCCAAATCTGTTTTTTAACTCATGGCTGTGTGATTCATCTGTAATTCTCTGGAAGTTGCGAGCTAGTGAGATGGTAGCGCTCTCACCTGTTCTAGCTCACCCAGCTAGTTTCTCCTTTTTGTTGTGATACTTAATTAGAGGCAGAGAGACTCTTCCAGCAGGTGATTAATTCCTCCCCCTCCTATTTTAGCATCGATTGAATCGTTCTCCAGAGACAGCTGTCTCTTTTGCCTGGGAAACTCATTTTGGCTGAAGTCTAAACTTAGGGAAATGTTCTCTAAGTGATTTGACCAGGGTTTCTCAGGGGGTCAGCGGTAGGAAAAGGAGTGAAACTTGTGTCTCCTGCAATCCAATGCGCTTTACCATCCACTTTGCTTGAAAGAAGCTTATGTACAGCATGAACAAGACTCTTAGAAATATCTTCTCTTGTCTGGAGAGTGAAGATCAGGAAGGATGTTTTTTGTTTGTTATGTTGTTTGTGGTTTGGGGTTTTTTGTGTAACATGCCAGGATCATATAATGGACACAAGTCAGTGTCAAAACACTGGGGGAGGCTGAATTCAGTTCAGGGAATGGAATCTGATTCTATGTAATGTCAGTATCTGGGGGAGAAGTTAACTTACTAGATACAAGGCAGTTTCAATTCATTAAAAATGTATGTGCACTCCAAAACACAGTACCATGGGAAAATTAACAAATATGAAACCAAACTCCTCAGGACTGCTGCTGTAATTCAGTGAAGGATCCTGGTGTTTATCTGAAACACATAACTAATTCAGAAAGCACACATCATAGTCAGACACTGCCGATGATGTGATTAACACATATATATGTGCTCTCAAACACATTACTGTGCTGACTCTTTCAGTTTAAACACACTGAATTATCACCTCATTCCTCAAAGGAAACATACAGGCAGTTCTTAATTACCTCTGGTTAAGCAAGAGTCAATGTTAAGGTGATTCATCAAAGTTACAAGGCAGGAAAACTGATTGTTTTTATTACTTGTTGCAATTTTCCCAGGCTGGCCCTACAGCTCAGCTCAGATTTAATGGAGATACCATGTCAAGTTTTGGATGCTGGGTCCGGTGATGTCCCTTTTCACTTGTAAAACTCCAGGCACAATTTCCAAAGTGATTTACATGGCTGGGACCATTGCGAGGTGTCCTGGCAGGCTGGGTGACTGGCTCCCAGTGAAACCAGTTGCAGTGCCATGAAGGGTGATGTTTGAAAACACTGCCCAGCAGCTGCCTGTATCTGTGTCCAGCCTGTGCCTCGACTGGAAGGGTCAGCCCCTGGCTTGCCCCCGGGTACTCACATCTCTATTTCTGACCATTCCCAGAGCCAGGTTCCAGAAGAAGTGCAGGCTCTGGGCTGAAATCCCTCCCAGGAGGAGTGTTTGGATCTCTGTGCCATTGCATCTCACAGGAGGACAATCTAAACTGTGTGACTGTGCCTGGTGCAGCATTTCTACACCTCTGGTTGCAATTGTATCGTTGTGCAGCCAAGCCCCATTGCTGCATAGGAACAAATTGAATGTCTCTAGCCATTCTGCTGGTGTGGAAAAACCAACCTCTGATAGCCAGTGGGTTTTAAACTGGTCAGCACGCTGCCCTTTCTTCTTCAGTGACTCCGCTTGGGAATCATACTGTGAGGTGGGCCAGTGTAAGAACTACCCTGGAGATAAAGGGGCGCTGTTCTGTGCATAACACTGCGAGCTTAAATACCTATTGCAATATGTTTCTTTCCGGGCCTGTAGATTTCATCAGAGGAGGGCTATGAACTAGTATTGAAATTGCTTATAAGATGTAGCCCTGAACTTTTTTAATAGTGCCTGGTGGGATTTTTCCAAACTGTCTTGCTCTGACTTGGAGTTTTGAAGTGGCTTTGTGCCATCTAACCAAGATCTAAATCATGTCCAGTCCAAATGCCCATCAACTGTAAGCAAGAAAGACCTAACTGCAGTTCATGTGCGATCAGTTAGAGTCCTGTCCATGTGAGAATCAGCAAAAAGCCCTAAAACACCTTGTTAAGGTCAAATCTCTATCTGCTGGAAATCAGCACAGCTTATTACTATATGCTTCAAGTGTAAAATACCCGCTGCAAACCTGACCCTGTAGCTGAGAGCTCCCTATTCTGCTCACTTTTTCTGGGCTATTAGCAGAGCTTGAGTGTCAAGCTGAGTAAAGCCAGCTAATGAAAGCATCTCTCTCTAGAGGGGGTTATGCTCCTCCTTTGAAAGAAATATGTTCCTCCGCAGGTCTCGCAAGGCAGTTTGGAGATAACCATCCTTATTGCTTCCTGATGTCTGGGTGAAATGGGTTCACCAGCCTTAGGGCAGACAGCTTCCTAAACTGCTCATGCATTTGCAAATACTTCAGGTGGAAGGACAGCAATAAAATGCAGCCAGAAGCATTCAGTGGGAAGGAAATGAGCTGCCACCACCCCTGCGTGCTCTGCATGAAGTGAGACACCTGGACAGATCTGTGTGCCCAGTGAGGTGATGTTACGATCCAGAGAATGGTTCCCTGGGGAATTAAATTTTTTATGTTGGAATATGCTGAAGCGGAAATAGCAGATGACCTCTTTGTAACCATAGCCTTTGTCCTTATGATATCTTCCTATTAAAGTGATATTTTAATGATCAGGAGTAACGTAGAAAAGTGCAGAAATTGGCCAATGCCTGTATCTGTAGCTCAAAACTGCCTCACCTGAGGCAAATCTGAGTTACGGGCTGTAACAGCCATTGCATCTGAGATATATCCCTGTCTTAATTTCCTAGCCTGTCTTACTGTTTTCAACTTAATTATCTAGATCAGTAAATCATGCCCTTGGATGCAAAAATGCTAACGCATGCAACCATAATTAGTTGTTGACATGATGATTCTGATGATAGTTTTCACATACTTACTCACAGGAGCAGTTAAAAACCCAAATAGCTGCTCTATCCATCTGAAACTTCTCCTCCAATCTTGGAATGACCTCACAGTACTTTTTTTTCCTTACTTCTGCTCTGGGCTTGCATTGTGCATAGTTCGTCGCCTACTCTTACAACGTATTTGAGAAGATGCATAGGCAAAGTAAGCAGTCATTTTGTA
>NW_009697635.1:19588-29176 GCF_000703405.1 Apaloderma vittatum | reverse complement strand
GATTGGGAAGTGCTGGCACAATATGCCGTTGGAGGTGTCTGAAGGGAGAAATGCCACCTGGTGACCATCACGGTTAATGTACCACTGGGACCATGGTAATTAGGAGGTGCCATGCAGCAACACAGCACCGTTATCCAAATGGCTCCTAGTTTAATTTTGTCACTTTAGTGGAGTGGCTCAGAGAATTAAGGAGGGATTATATAATTATTCCTTATCCCTTCTCCTCTCTCACTCCCAGTCCCTCTGCTAGTAATGCAAATTCAAAGTGGGCCAGAAGAGGATGACTAGAGATTTCGTTTTTATTTTTTTATTATTTTTCTTTGTTCCTAGTGTTGAGCATCCAAGGCTCTTAATGTATCATAGAAATGCATTTCAGATTCCTTTTTTTCTTCAGAGGTTCTTGAGTATTTTTTGCTGCATAGGACTGCTGTTGTTTCGGGGCCTTTGCAGTTGTCGTGATCAAATATTGTAGATCATGAGTCCTAGTGACAATACGGCTTGGCAACAGCTGCAATTTGTTCAAAATGTCTTCAAAATCTTCTAGTTTTCTAGAGATTACTTCAGTCACAGAAGCCACCTTTTGTTTGCATGCTGTCCCTCTGGAAAGAGGGAAGACCAGGGCAACCATAAAGATCTTAATTCCAGTTATTCAATCCAATGCTTCTTGCACAGAAGCAGTTAGTTCCTTTTTAAACTACAAGTCATTTTTGTTTTGCTGTGTTTTACAACCCTGAAGTCCGGCTTGTGTTTTTGAGCTCCCATGAGAGGGGAGCAAAAAGTAATGATGTAACCTATTGCCTGTCATTGCACAAATTTCTTCTGGCCTCTCCTAAATACCTGCACTCCACCCTCGACTCCTTTGGCGTTGCCTGATGATAAGCGTTGATGTCCAGCTGTCCCAGAGGCTCATCTGCTTTTGAGCCTGAAGAATTGCTGTTCACTGGCCTTAGAACAGTTGTGAAATGGGTTGGCCTTTCTAGCCTCAGAAGCACTTTTTTGTCACCAGATGCAGCAGGTGCAGATGCAGCTTCTGTTGAGTTTTACCACTGCAGAGCTTATCCAAACACCAGGCTCCACCAGCCTTGAGTTGCTGGTGGAATATTCAGGGTGTTTGACCTGTTCACCTAAGGCGTCTTTTAAAATTTGTGACTACTCTTATTTTCCAAGACTTCTGGTAATTCTGAGCTCAGAGAGGCCACAGCAGTTTTGCTGGATGCATCTTCTCATGGTCTTTGTGGTACATCTGGCCTTTGAAGCTTGGAGTGGATTAGCAGCAGTAGGTCTGTAAGGAAGCTGTAAAAACTTCTCTGAGCTCAGTAGCTTCCCCAAAATTCTGCTTTCTAGTAGTCATCTCAAGGGAGGCAAGATGACATTTGGTGACTCACTGTGAGGAGGCTCTCAAAAATCCCAGAAAATGCTCCTCAAAAAGCTGGGTGCATCAAACAGCTGCAGCAGAAAATGAGTGCATTTAGCTTTGATGTTTTTGATGGAGGACGAGTAATTTCATTGTTGGCCTTATTATGGCAGCAAAACATGTATTAACAGGCCATAATTTACTTTTAAAAGGAAAGCAAAAATGTTTACTGTCTTCCCGGTAATGCAATTGGCCTGTTACATGATCATCTATCAGGCATGACAGCATCTCCTATTTCTATGCAGATTTGTTATTTAAGCAAATTTTATGTAGGTGCAGGAGGGGAGGGGGTGTTCTTTCTTTTAATGTACACCTATAATTTATTTAGATCAGAGCTTTCCTGCAGGGAAGTAAAAAGAAAATCTTCATACAAGGTTACAAGAAGATATATTACAAGAAGAGAGTCTGCAAAGACAGTCTCATTTCTTGTCTCCTTAGAGACAGCGTTGGCAGGGTGGGACTTTCTGTGCCCCTCTGAGCATTACCAAAATTGCCACATGTTAAGGCTGTTTGATCAGTGGAGCCATAACTTGAGTTTAGAAGCATTTTCCCTGGACCTAAAACATTAACAAAAGCTCTTCCACTTTGGGACATTCCTTTCCCTTGGGAGGAGTGGTGAGGAGCAAGCAAAGGGACCCTTTCGCCTGTTCCTTCTCCAGTTAGTCCAATTTCTGCCAGGAGAGTGCCGCATGGACTCTTGATTGACTAATACATGTAGGACCAGGATCACCCTTAGAAGAAAAACAACTCCCAAGGGTGACCTATGGCTTAAACAGACCCATTCCTCGCCTAGAGGTGCATATTTGCTCCAGCTCTGCACGGAGTTTTCTGTAGGGACCCTTTTATAGCTGGGATGAGATGTGGCCGTAGTGTGGATCTTTACCTGCAGACAGCCCTAGGCTGGGCACCGTGCTGAGGAGTTTGTGCTGTTCCTCGGCCTTAAGATGTTGGCAGTAATTCTGCGCGGACCCACTCAGTTCAGCGCTAAGCAAGGGTCTCTTTGCAAAGTGATGCATCGTTACGTACTTAAGGTATGAAACACCTTCCTGCCAGAAATTTGCAGAGATTCAAAATGGGATTGAAAAGTTCCTGATGGGGGAGAAATGAAAGCCGTCAAGACGTATTCAATTCTAAGACAACATGCCTAATGCAGAAAGTCCTGAAGCTGCAAAATGGTGGAGAGTATTTGACTATGTTTGCCTGATTTTTCAGTCTCAAGCATCTGTTGGTGAAGACAAGTGAGAAAGTAAATGGACTTGTAGTGATGAAGCTCTCCAAGCAGTCTATTACTTGCTTGACAGGACCTGGATACGAGCCTTGTAAGCATCCACAATGCTGCCTGACTTCCTTATATCCATGTTCTGACAAGAGTAGCTGGGGTTTAGGTTGGGTAGAGATCCCACAGCCACTGCAATTTTCCCCTTGGAAGTTGCTTTTTCTGGTGGCTGTTTGATGCTGCCAGGGAGGGCACCTCTGGGGACTCTACTGGAGAAGGGGAGCTGAAATCGCTCCCTCAGCAGAGCAATTGCCAGAGCAGAGCCTTTCTCGAGGATCACATGCAGGGATAAGTCCGGTGGGCTCAAGCAGGCTGGGAGTGATGTCCCTCTCCTGCTTTGGTGCTAAGAAGGTTTTCATTGCAAATAAGGACTCATTTTTCGGAGAATGAAGGGCTGTGTTGAGGCCACTGTTGGCCCAGATGAGTCTGGAGGCTTGATTGTTTTTCGTAAGCACTGCTATGGAAGAACTGATGAGTTCAGTCCTAGCATCTGTCTGTCCTTGTTGATGTCTGCTTGTTTAGAAGAGGATTTGAAATTATGTTTAGTCGAGATGGAGCTTCCCTAAGCAGGTAAGTCAAGCAGAAAGACCAAGAGCGAGTCCAGTGCCTGGGTGGTGGGAGCTCATCTCCCTAGTTTGAGAGCTGTCCCCAAATCCCGGTCACTCAAGCTCACTTAACAGATTAAATTGACATAAAGCCAACGAGACTTCTCTAAATTTCTCTGTTGCTTTTCACTTCCCCAGTGTCTCTGTACAAAGGCATGGAGTGAAATCTCCATGCAATTTAGTGACAAAAGTCCCGCTGACTTCAGTGGGGGCCAGGATTTCATGTTGGACTTAATATTGCCTTTTAATTCTCCTTCTAATTAAGTTAGTGGCCTGAACTGTTCTCAGTAAGAACAGTTCTTTCCACTGCAGGAAATGGCAAGTTCAGTCCTACATCCTGTACTATTTATAGGAGACCCACATCCTCTGTCCCGCCAGTGGAGCTCCTTTAATTCTGGTGAACTTCCATGACTTCTTACCAATGGGAATCTCTTTTCACTTGGTCCTCAAGCTTCTGGAAAGAATTGACCCATGATTAAAGTTCTCTCTTCAGTAAAAGGCTTCTGTATTTCTTCAGCGCACTAAAAAACCACTTATGTGAGAACTGATCACTTCTCCTCTCTGTAACCGTGAATCTACAGATAATTAAACTAATTATGCAGCAATGTACTTTTTTTTTTTTTTTTGCCGTCAACTGCTTCAGAGAACAAAGTGACTTAACAGGTTTAATTTTCTTTCGTGGCACCCAGTAAGGCTAGTTGATGCTATTTGGGAACTTTGCCCAGAGGTAGTGTGTAAGACATTTTGCATCTGTCAAATAAGAAATACCTACAAAAAATACATCACCCTCTGTTTTCTGTTTCAGAGCTCATGAAGAGAGTCTGTTCAAAGTACATATTCAGAAATCCTACAAAGAACATGAGAAGCCTGAGTGCTAACTGGTGAAAACAGGGGAATTCCATAGTTTTCTGCTGCCATTTTTCCCCTCCAGCAGATAAAATATTTATTGCTGAGCAGTTGCAGAAAGGGTAAGCGTGTTGCATGCCGAACTTCCATTTCCCTTGGCAGAGATTAAGAGGGCGGCGGAATTATCAGGCAGTCTTAATGAGGCAAGACGTCTTAATTTATATCTGCCTTGAGAAATGCACACCCACCATCTGTGTTGCACTTTACTGGGTATGAAACTTAATTCAGGAAACCTGATTTCATGCAGCTTAAAGGCAAGCAACTTCCCTCTGCTGCCTGCTGACACCAAGTCAGCCTGATTCTTCGTGTGTTACTCGTATGTGCTGCCCTCAGAGCGTGCCTTGAGGCCGCAGGTACAGGAACACCTGTATCAAACGTAGCCACTAGGACCTCATGAATTTTCCATGTATGTTTAACTCCATTCTGTTTAACCTGCATGTGACAAGAGAGGTAGAGACTAAGAGATACTTCCTGGAGCTCACCTGAGTGCTAAATGGCCATGAAAACGTTCTCAGCCTTGCTGGTTTTTCAGGGCTGCTGCTGGGGACAGTGGTCAAATGTTGCAGTTCAGTGGTCTGAGTTCTGTTAGATGTTGGTGGATGAAGGACAGGCCAGGTTTGCAGTGTATGGGAGTGCAGCGTCTGTCCATCTTATCCTTTGCTCACCAGAGATGTCATCCAAGTAGCCAACACCTGGGCAGAGAGATCAGAAATCTCTCAGCAAACGTTCTGTAGATTGTGTTGGCACCATTGCAATTTATTTGTATAACCGTGTGTTTCTGAGGTCCTAGCTATATACTAGCTGTGCTGGATATGTGCCCTCAAAAACTTACGACATGCCTGTAGACATGGCTAATTTCCAAGGGGAATAACTGTTCTAATTTCCTCCTGAAAGAATATTAATACCACAGTCAGCTTCCTTAGAGCTTTTGCTTCTGTCCTGATGTTTGAAGGGCCAGTGGGAGCCAGTTCACCCTGGAATGGAGCATCATCCCAGCAGAGCTGCCAGCAGAAACACAATTATGCCATGAAATGAGACGGTCAGGCTTCTGCTCTGTGGGGTCTCTGGGGTATTTACATGCTGGGAGACTGCTGGTGGTATCTTGCACTGCTGGGAAAAAAGGATGGAAAAACCAACAACCTCCATTCTGGGAGCTGTGGTTAGCTATGCCATGACAGAAGTCTTTACTCTTAAGCAATGCCCTCATTTCCCAGTAGATGACTTGGTAGCTATGAAAAGCCCAGACTGCTCCTGCACCTCTCAGGTTGTGGTCAGTAACATGGCATCAGGTTCGGTCGCTTCCCATCTGTGCTTGGGCAGGTTTCCATGCCATGGGAAGGCCAAGCATCTTTCCTGTTCCTCCGCACGGTCTGTGTACAAGGAGTAGGAGGACAAGCACTCACAGACCAGGAGCCCACTGTGTGACGTGCTGTGTTATCCCAATTACAAGGTGTTTCTTGCCCCAAAGGAATTACAAACCCTAAGCTGTGCTCTCTCTTTCTCCTGAGCACAGTAGGCTTTTACCAATCTGCTCCTTTTAAAAAAAAGGTTTCCCTGAACTCTGTGGAGTCTTTTGCATGTGTTCAGTTTTCGGTTTATCATTTCTGCTTGCAGCTTAAGGTAGAGAGAATTCCTATTTTTTTGTCGTGGTGCAAGGTGAGCTGGCTCCCCAGTGTGCCTGAGGACATTCAAAATCTTCCCAGCTATTCCAACAGTGCGACAAAATGCCTTGTAAATTAGTTGCCCGCCACCCCCAACAGAATTTGAACATGGGAAATATAAAATGACAGATTACTCAACCTCTAGATAGGCCAATTAAAGGGAAAAAAAGAACTCAGCAGCAAAGTCTCTGTGTATGCTTCTATAACTGGGAAAGATTTGCTTAAAAAAGGAGTTCAGTATCATCCATTTTTTAGAAATTAATAGGTGCAGTGGGACTGTCTTAGAACAATGCCCTTTTCTCAGGAGGAAAATTTGGTCTCGTTAGAATTACAGTTTACGTACGCCAGCACGAGGAAGCGACGGGGGAGTTGTTCTGCCATGCTCCCAGCCAAGCTTCGTCAGTCAGCTGGAGGTCCTGATGCCAGTCAGTGTCAGCTGCGGGTGCAGAGGGGGAACAGACATCCCTTGATCATACAGGTAAATGTTCCTCAGGATTGGGGTGAATTAACTGGCTTGTGGAAGTAATGCCGAAATGTTGCTTTGAGAAGCTCATGACAGACGATTAAAGACGTGCCTTGCAGCATGTGGAGTTGGAAACACAAGCTGAATCTTCTGAGTAATAATATGTGAGGAGTGGTTCAGCTGCCACCCTGTTGTCTGTCTTCTAAGATCTGAACAATGAAGTGGGCACTTATTTCAGATCCAAGAAGAAAGTGTACAGAGGTGAGCTCTGATAGAAACTGCTGTAGTTCTGCATTCTCCGGGAAAGAGAATTACCCCTCCGAAGACTGGGGCTGGTTTGGATCCAGGGACACATCTGGACCTCATTCGGCTCGTTCACAGCCCTTCATTGCTGGACAAATACCACGTCACCAGTTGCAGGGGGTGTGTCGTGCCTGCAATAAATCACCCAACGCTGCATTCCAGGCAGAGCAGCTAATAAATGGGAAAACATTCTGCAGTCGTAAAACCCAGTGATAACTCAAACACAAAGCAGCTGAAGCTGGAGCAACTTTACTTCAGCTCTATAAAACTAGGAGTCACACAGAGATTTGGAAAAAGCTTTTCTTCCCAACCTGGCAAGTGTCATCCCAAGCAGTAAATCACAAAGCCAGTATGCCTTTGGATACTGTCTTGGGTTTTAATTGCGGTAGTCCAGAAAAGAGCAAGTCTCTGAATTTTCTAGATTATACAAAAAGTCTCCTGGTTTACACTGTCTGACCATCTCTTAGAGAGTAAAGAGTCAGAGCAATCAGATTTATGTTTGTCTTGCTGCTCACCAGAGGTCTTAGTGCGATACCAGCTGCTAATCTAATTTTTTTAGCTTCCATTGCATCACTGCATTCCAGCTCTCATCTGCTCTGTATAAAAGTCCTTACGGGACCTCAGAGACACTCTGGCTTTTCCTTTTTAGGTAAAAACAAACAAACAAACAAACAAACACACACAATGTTCAGCTTTTCCTGCAAGATTTCTTTGTGGTTTTAAAGAAGAGGGGGAGAGGTTTGTTTTCTTTCTAGTCCCTGCCTTGAAGAGTATATTTCATTTGCATTTCCCAAAGTGCTTGTGGTCTGAGGCAAGACTACAAAAAATATTAAAAAGTGCTTATCCTTTAGCCGGTATATCTGATAGATATGTGAAAGAAGATGTACGGAAGACATGTCTTTATTTGTCATCCAGTAGGACAAAAATTGCAGTTCCTAGTGGAGTACTAACCTCTCTTTTGCAAGTACTGGCATGACAACAGAGAAACTTTTTAAAGGCTATGCCTTAGTTTATAAGAATAAATGCAAAACATTCAAGAAAGGTATAAAAGGGGATCTGGATTTTTCCTGTTCTCCAAAGAGAGACAGTACACACTGTTCTCATTGTCTGTCTCTGTTACTGCCTCCACGGCTTTCATCAGAGCCAGTGTCCTACGCTTTTAACATTCATGTAAATTTTTTCAGAAGAACCTTCCACTATTGCCTTCCATGGACGTGAAACCAGGGTTCTAGATGAACGTCAGAAAGGACATCTAATCTTTGAGACATCTGAAACATTTGCACTGAGCTAGCAAATGTGAAATGGGACCAATGGGAGACTTGAACCTGTCTGTAGAAAGTGTTGTCCGGGTCCCCCAGCTTATCTCTGATGCACTTATCTCTATTCAAGCAACTGAATTATGCTACTATGTAGGGCTCTGCAGATCAATACCTAAAAGGGCTGAGTGGGCTTTGTACTCAGTTCTGCAAGGGACTTTGCAGCTCTGGCGGGAAGATGAAGGGCTGCTGAGCCTCCTGGTACTGCCCTTTACAGGCTTATTCCCTACTAAACACGTGTTCCTTCCAACATCTCCACTAGTTAATAAGTTGGAACTCATATTACCTCATATATCTGAAGTTAAAACAAGAATGTGAAGCACTAAACTACAACAGTTTTTCACATCTTGGCTAATTGCATACTCAATTAGCTCAGTGTCCCTGCAGAGGAGTATGAAAAACTGTCTTGGCATAAGTTACCTGATGCCCATACGTCCTCCTTAAAATTTGGCATTGCTGTATTGCTGATGCAGCACCCTTGTATCCTCAATAGCCCATTGAGGATTTCCACCTACTGGCTTAAAAATTAAGTATGATGGGACGTATTTATTCACATTAGCAGGAGCAATTTATGATTTTATAATCCAAGTTCTGCTATCTAAATAAAGAAAAAGATGAGGAGAAATTGCAATAACATTTAGGCCCCATCACGGAAGACCTGATTCACTGAACATCTTTAGCAGTGGTAGGCCAAAATTTTTCCTGATTGGTGACCCCAGCTTGTGATCAAATGTCCCCATACGGCTCTAAAAGTTAAAACTCACACAGATCAGCACAGAGATTCAGTAGTGATTTATTCCCAACGAACCTGAAAAACCACCCAAGCCCACTGGCCTGAGTGGTTTAATTTCCTCAAATAGGCAAAAGAGAGACAATATTGAAACAAAAAAGCAAAATTTGCTGAGAAAGTTTCCTCAGAATAAATTGGCATTGCACACAAATGATTCTGGCCCAGTTAACATCTGCTACTGGTGAAGCATTTTAGGACCATTCACTCTAAATCAGTATGATAAATGCATTTAAGCCCTGGATAAATAATTTTGAGGAACAGCAAGCATCTTGCTTTTAATTATGACACTGTCACTTAGGAGCCTGAAGGCTCTTGCATAAATACGCTGCTTCATCAACTGCTCAATAACTGCCTGAGTGTTTGCTTTTACCTTTGAGAAGACAGTAGTAGTAAATAGGAGGTAGTTTGAATCTCTCATTTCCTAGGGGATAAATTGCCTTCTGTTCACCAGCCGATGATGTGGCCAAGAACATAAATAACTACTGTAAAGCAGCTAATCCACGGTGTCTTGCCGATGGGTCAAAGCCCTGGAATATCAATACTTGCAGGACCTTCAAAAGAAGGGACTTGACTCCTCCTGATAGCATTGGGTTGTTTAGGACCTGGGACATTTATACGATTGATGTTCCAGGCACATGTTCATAAGTCACAAGTGAAAATTTAAGGTCTTATAAAACATAACTTCTTTTGAAAATGTTCCCACTTGGAAGCATCACTTATCTCAGCTAAACAGCCTTCAGAAATGATCATACTCTGGCTCCATGCCTGGAACCAAACTGAAAGGCTATCGGCTGGACTGGGAAGAACCAGACAAGTCTTGCAAGGTTAATTTTCAGCCATTTTCATCTGCTGTG
>NW_009697635.1:5852-19557 GCF_000703405.1 Apaloderma vittatum | reverse complement strand
TAAGGGAAATAGAGGAATTAGCGCTATTGAAGCTTGTAATGCTCCTGTTAAGTAAATTAATTTTTAGACAGAGGAATATATAAGCAAGTAATTATTTTTTAATTACACATAATGCTTTGCTGCTAAGGGCAGTACTGAACTGGATGGTTTTGTTCATGACTTTAGTTTTAATTGTACACATGTCTCAGACAAGGATATCTGCAAAAACCATGCAAGGGGGACAGAATAGCCTTCCTGTTAGAAGAATGGGAAGCACTGGGCTTTTTGGATTAGGTCTACAGTGATTGAGAACACCCGAGTGTACATGGTCATCCCTGGTAGAAGCTGCATAAGGTTTTATCTACAAGCTGTTGTGGTTCTAACTTCCCACATCTTTCTTCCCCAGTGCCTTTACTTAGCTCAACTACCCCTCTGTAGAGAATTCCTTTTCAGCCTTGTGCCAGTTTCACATAGCCCAGAGCACCTACACCTCTGTATAATGACTCTTTTGGCATTTGAGTGTAGACAGAATAGTTTCCTCCTTCCTATGGGTTGATAGCAGACCCTAAAGTCAGAGTCCTCTCTACCTTCTACTAGTACTCATCTCCAGGTTGTTTAATTTCACAATGATGCCCAACTTGGGTCCTCTGTCGTAGCCCGAGAAGCATGTTGCCAGTATCTGAAATTTTTTCAGCCTCAAGCTCACATGGGTCATTAGAGAGTTCACCCTCCCCATGAGAATATTCCTCATAACCTTTGCAGGCACCTGGCTCAGAGGAGGGCTGCATTTCTTTGCTGGATGCTTTGCCCGTAGATATACCCACACAAGAAGTGATACAGCCAGAAACAGGCCCTGGGCTCATTGTGCCAGAAAACCTTCTGGCCACAGGCTTTCCTGTCTTCTCTCACAGGAACCTTTTCAAACTCCAGTTCAAAATCTTTTGCTTCTTTTCCCACGTCTCTCCCATGCCCTTAATTTGACATTCCAGTGGGGGAAGTCACTGCCTGTGGTTAGGACTCCAGGTTGCTGTATCTTGCTATCTTTCAAATTTTTATCCATTTTTAACTGCTTTTCAACAGAACTGCTTTTCACACAATACACAGAAAAAACAAGTCTCGGACCTGCCAATTTAGTCCCTTCCATCTAGCTCACCTTTGCTCCGCTAGACACCAAAAAGTCTCTCTGCTCTCTTGGTTTTGGGACTGGAGCTTGGGGACTTTGCACTTATTCTAGTCTCATCCATCAGGTTTATGCGTGGCTGCTGGAATAAAGTCCTGTACTATGTTTTTTGACGTTCAGCACTGAATCACCTTCCTGAGTTTACTCTATGATATGAGACCCTCAGACTCATTCTCTCCCCTGCCTTTGGGTTAAACACTCCCACTGTGTCCAGGCTAATGTCACTCTTCAACAGCTGCAGTGGCACAGCCCAGCTGTACGTATTTATGTCTTTTTGCCTCTGCCTGTGAGTTTCTGACTTTTTCTGATGCTCTCACTTCAGGCATCCCCATGCACAGAGCTGAGGGCTCAGGATAACACACGATTTAGAGTCAGACAGAGGACAGGCGCTGTCTTCATGCATTGAAATGTCTCTGTGTCCACGGTGGTTTTGGTAACCATCCGTTCTGCTCCCACCTACATTCCCAGCTCTCTTCTAGCATTACCAGTCCTGCGATTCCCTTTTGTTTTCCCTCATCATCTCCCTCATCATCTCTGCTTTTTGTACAGACATCAGTTTGAGTTTCCCTAAGGAAAATCCCAGTTTCCTCACTTTAGCGACACATCTACTCAAAATACTCTTAAGCAATTCTAACAGGGACTGCCTCTGTCAGATGGTAGCTGTAGCTACCCTCACACTGCCTTTATTCTGTCCTACTTACAACACCTTCCCCAATTTCCAGTTTTCCGTCTCGCAGGGAATATCATGCTAGGAGATATCATGGCTCCCAGCCTAGGCCAACAGTCGGAATCTGGGACAAGGGGAAGGCGACTGTCACAGGGAGCAAACTGTCCCACAGACTTGTCTGACAGCTGCTTGCACATCTTCCAGGGAGGAACCCTGGAGTCCAGACACTGTTGGATCTGCACTCAGAGACCACTTCTATCCGTCTCACGGTAGCTCATCAGTTACACTTTTCTTCAATGCTAATATGCTGATGCAACAAAAAAGCAGCTTCTCCAAGACCAAGAGTTAATTGAATTGATCTTAGTTCTAAAGCAATGGGAGACAATTGTTAAAGTGAGGGGAAGTGAATGCCCAAGGTTTTATTCCCTGCTCTTCCTTAAACCTTGGGCATGGTGCTAGGTTGTGCTGGTGCCATAACTTCCCTCTCTGCAGGCTTTTCTCTGGGATAACTCATGCCAGAGACCCAGAGGCTACTGTCAGTACAATCTTCATTTGCTTTTTCTGCCACCCCAGTGGAACAGTCACCAGTTTCACAGCACACTGAAGCTCTTCTGATAAACAATCCCTTAGGAGCACCTTGTGCATTTGCAATGTAATCTGCCCATGTGGTGGTAAATCCCAGGTAATTTTTCTGCTGATGTTTTTGCCCATCGCCTTGCGCCTGGCAGACATGCAGTTATTCAGCAGGGGTTATATAGTCCTGTGGCACCACCTAAATACTAATCTGTTGCCAGGGTTTTCCTTACAACCCCTCTGCTGGGCTTTTCAGACCACAACGTAAGAGTGAGATCAGGCCAAACTGAATACAAGTCACACACAGCACTCCATTATGTGGATCATAAATACTACACTGAAGTGATTGTACGTTAGACCTCCTTCGCTTTCTTCAAGTGTTCATCTTACTGTGCTATATTGAAAGGTAATCACTTGTTTAAATGGGTCTGCATTTAAGAAACCTGCCTGACAGCCTTAATTCTCCTTCGCTGTATGTCGCAGCACACCCCCTGCATGCAGGGCATTTCACTGTAATCAAAAAAGTAAAATGTGTAAAAACCTTCCTGAAAATAAACATTTTTCACAGTAAGTAACAACAAGTAACTTAAACCAGTTGCTACTAAAAAACATCTTTACTTCTTTTAAGTGCTTGTTAGAGTCACAAAGCTCCCAGAAGAAATAGCCTGTTGTGCTGAACAATTTAACTGGCAATATTCAAAATGCAGCCCAGCTTTGCTGTGGTGGATTGCCGTTATCTTTAATCACCAGGCCCCCATGCAAAACAGCTGTTTGGATGTTTTGTACTAAGGAAAACTTGTTCCCGCATCCAGCCTGCCCCAGAAAGTAGAGCAGTGGTCCTCGCAAGCAGGACTCATGCCATCCTCGTGAGCAACCTGCAGTCTTGGTTCTTACCAACCACAGGCATGAGCCAAGGGCTCTCTTTGGTGTTGAGGTTTGCAGGAAAATGACCATCCCATCAGAAAAAAAAAGATCCAAGTAGCCTTAGACATTTAAACCAACCTCCTTATGCTTCTTTCAGAGAGAGTGGTCAGAGGAAATCTTTAAAGCGGTGTTTAGCTGATGTGGTTTAGACATTTGCTTTAATATAAGCTGAGCCAAGGGGAGAGAGCAAGTAAATGTGTGTTTATGCTCACTGCAATTTCCCATCACCCACTGACTGAGCCATCTCATCGTAGAGGGGTCTGCTGCCAAGGCTGGCCCAGCCCACACCTGAGGTCCCTCAGACATGAGCACTCCACTGCCAACTGGGAATGGGTGAGAAGAAGCCATGGACAATGCCTTTTCTTAATTTCTGGGACTGGAAACCGCTGGGACTGGTCCTGGGACACCATCTACTGTAGTCCTCTGAGGGCTACACTGAATAATTTTTGAGGGAGGAACAGGGATAAAAAAGCATGGATGGGTGAGTTGGTCTGGGAATGAGCAGACTATCTGCTCAAGGCTGAGCAGGGCTATCTAGGGCTTTGGGATTAGTCCTCTTACCTGTGATTTCCAGATATACCCTGCCAATTCTGGGCTTGTCTGACCACAGCATGCGATCTGGTACAGAGAAAGGTTTGTCCATGGGCACATGAGTAACACCAGAGAGTGCAGTCATGTCCCAGATGCAACATCTGCATCAGGCTGAGAATCCAGGGGAGCCCCTGCTTGGGGCCAGGTGAGGAGCTGCCTCACTGAGGAGAAGCTCTGGGACACCTGGGAAAATGCCAAACAAGAGGCAGTAAAAGTCCCTGAACATGCAGATTCATGGCCAGCTCCTAGACTCTGCCATTTGAGAAGCCCAGGAGGACTAGCTCAGAGGCACTGCTCCCATAGAGATGCCTGTATTTAGTCAGATGAGTTTCTGTTTAAGAGCAGAACGTTGTCACTAGCTGAGCTGAAAGCAAACCAGATGCTCAGCCCAGCCAGGAGGCCATTATGCTGTGATTATTATTACCGTATGCTTAATTTTCAGCTCTCTAGTGCTTGTCAGTGATGGATGCTGTGACAAAAAAAGCCCTCAATCCTGCAGATAACTGAAAGCATAGAGAAATGTAATTCTCCTCCTTTATTCTGGTAAATCTCTATTGTTCAGGTAAACCATGTGGTCATTATCACATATCTCCACTTAGGCTCCGGAGGCTTAAACCCAAATTAGGATAATCCACTGCTGAGCTGACAATGAGGGGTGACATGTGGTAAAATTAATTTTTTTATCTTTAGAGGTATTAAAAAGCCATTCCGTGAAATGAAGTTGTTGTTATGACAAATAAATTACAGTTCAGCAGGAAGGAATTATATTGAAAACTGATTGGCTGTAAAATTAATGTTTCAGGCAATGTGCCTGCTCTTGGCACTTCAGCGAAGTGTCAAGCTGAGGCAGCGAGCACACCCGTCCCAGACAGTTGTCCGCATCCCACCTTCTAAGAGTGATGTGTTAAGTTTTGCTCCTGGGTATCTGGCATGGATTCTCATACAGTGTGGAAGAAGAAGGCACAGTGCGTGTGTGCTCTCTGGGCAGAGCTCTACCAGGGATGTTTGCCCATGTGGGTGGCTGGCAGGGAGCCCATGTGTCTATTCCAGGCTCAAAATAGAGATAAGCAGACCCTGTGTGAGGTATTTCTACATGAGCTGTTTCCATTTTAACGTGTGGGTGTATGACAGGAGGAGAGGACTATTTTGGTTACCCAAAGGTGCATTTAAGCTTGAGAGTTTGGCATGTCATTTCTAGAAACAGTTGCCAATAGTGTGAACAGTAGTGGCCACATCTCCCTTACGACAAGTGCCCTTATCCAAACAATTACAGCAGCAGATAAGAGCTAGTACAGCATTCTTCACTTGGAGAACGGGGGGAAGCTTTCTCAGATCCTATCTCTTGGTATGTGATGTGTTTTCATGCAAGGAGGAGCTGGTTTTCATGGATAGACCCCAATCTCTTTGGAAAAAATTGTGTGTGAATTGTTAGTAGAAACACCCTGTATGTCTTATTGGCTAAAAAAGTCAGTCATACTCAGAGGTCTGGCTCTGTCATGCCTGTATGTAGACAAAAGTTGATTGTAGTTGGCACTGGAACTGATTGCTTGAGGGCAGCTTGTCATTACATCTTGCCGTGCTTTAGACAGAGATCATATATTATCTGGAATATTTCAATGACCTGATAACAGCCAAGGGTGTTGTGTGCACTTATCTGGTTTGGTTTTGGGTTTTTCCCCCCCCTTCCATTCCATCAGCACATGCCCATTTAGGATAACATGGGCAGGGTTTTTGAAAGAATATTTCTTTTCATGATGAACTGCCATTCTGCAGCACTGAGAATTGTTCTGGGGTCGGTCACAGGCAGAAATCTCAGGAGCGGATGGAGACAACCAGTGTCCTGTCGTGGATTTGGCATTGATAGCTTCTCTCAAAAGTTTGATTGCTTCCAGTCTCTCTGTCAGCCTTCTTTTGCTGCCCATCCCATTAAGCAGGAGTGATTTCAACGCGAAGTCCTCAGTGGACTTACTGGTGTCAGAAAATCCTGTTACTAATCCAGATTGCATGGATTGAGCAGATAGATGCCACGGTTATAGCCTCATTAAAACTGCGTAGGGAATGAGCGAGGTCTGACGAGACTCTTCAGAATACATGTGACTGTGTCAGTTGATTGTCCTTCAGTAAATATCAAGTCATAAATATGTCATTGAAGGCTGTATATATTTAAGGAAGAAACGGTAAGTAACTTCTGAGTTCACCGATCCTGTTGCTCACAGTTAAGAGCCTCATGTGTAGCAATCACTCCTTTTTAGTTGTCCAGATCTGAAGCTTGTTTCTTTTAGTCTCAGAACCATCTGCAAGAGATTTATCTACTTTTATAATGTTTTCGCAAAAGATCCGTCCCAAAAGGCACTTAAACTGAAGCTCACTGAGATATGGTGAAATAATAAAATGCTTGGAACATGCATGTTTCAAAAAAAAGAGTTTTCTGGCAAAAATGCATCTGTCTTTAAATTCAGGCGTGCTGCAGCAATAGAGCTGAATTGTTTAACTCCACTTGTGACACTCTGATGTGAATATGACAGCGTGAGCTATGAACATGTGATTGGTAGGTGGTAGTTTATCGTGTAGTCTGGAAATCCATCTCCTTACTCTGCCTCTAGAGCCAGTGGAGCAGGAGGCAGCCTCTGAGGGGCACCAACTCTGAACCACCTGTTGGGGGAACTCTTCTTCCTTCACTGACACTTGAGAGAGTCTGGGGAGAGGAGTTCTGGTCCTAAACATCAAATACCATGACACCTGAGTCTAGTTTGCAACACTGCTCCCTGCTATTGCAGGGTGTCCTCTAAGTCCAAGTTATTTATCGGATTTACAACAAAATCTGGGGCTCACATGCATCTTCTCAACTTTTAGAAAGACGCTGCCTCTCTTGGCTCCAACTCTGTAAAAACAGTAAGAAAACCAGAACAGGTTTTCCAAATACTTCATAAATATACATGTATCCTCAAGCTGCCATGTTGTGTGTGGTGAACGTGCATATGCTCTCTGTGACTAGACACACACATTTTTAAGCTCTTGATGTTATTACATTAAATCCAGTCCAGGCTATTTTAGGTGCTGACAGCATGGGCGATGTGTTTCTCCCGTAGCCTGCTGATTTTAGGTCCAGCCTTCTCAGTAGGCACCTCTTTCCTTGGAATGATGATAAATGTGAAATTATGAGAGTGTGCACATGTCTACGAGGCAGAGAAGGAGGAAGGCAGTGTGATGCATCACCTTGAAGGGGTTAGACTGGATTATATTCGTCAGGACACGGGTGTTTTCTCGATGCCGTTCCAGCCTCACCATAATCGCCGACTGGAGCAGCGCTGAAGGAGACTCAAGCAAGGCGTGCCTTTGGATGGCTCATGCATCTGCCCAGTGATGGAAAATTACCTCAGCAAAACGTGTGCAGTAGGGCACTGGTGTCAAAATCGAGCTAATCGCTGTCCCAGCTCACTCTCAGCAGCAGCGTGTTCACCTTCCTCCCGGCGTTTTCCTTCTCCCCATGCCAAAGCAGGGGAACGCATCTATCCAGTGTGTTGTTACAGCTGTGGTTGTGCCTGGACTGGCACACACTGGTGATGTGGGCAGAGAAGTGACTGCCACGGCTGCCATCACATCGCTGTTCTCACGACTTAGCATTGCTGATGAATGCAGTTTATTCCTTGCTTCGTGTGCGCTGAGGTCTGTGACATCCCCAGGGCTGTGTCTCCCAAGAGGCAGCTGTTTCAGAGGGAATCATGCAAGCAGCATGAAGTCCTTTGGGACCACTTTACACCAAAGAATGGTGAAAATAGCACTGATTGATATCTCTCTTTCAGTGCTGTAATGGTTTATTTTGCACATGTTACCTGGTCCCTAGAGTATTACACATTTATAGCCAGAGGCAAGGCTGGCTGTTGGCAGAGGCAGGGAATAAAACACGATAGACTGCTGTGCTGTCAGCAGCATGCTTAGATTGCTCATGTGTACAGGGCTGGTGCTAATGCCAGAGTCAGATCTAGATCTGTTTATATGCTTCCCTGAAGTTGGCAGTTGGTGTGTCATCCCCTCCTCAAGCCCTAATTTTGCACGAAATCCAAACAGCCTCTACGTCCTCCCAGTCCTCTCTGCTCTTTCTGGAGCTCTGCGCCTTTCCTTCTTGGGTTTATTGACTCTGTGGCCTCTCACATCTCAAATCCCAGAGGTTAGGGCTCTGACCACTGCCTTGTGCCTCCCTCCAGACACGCCATGGCTCACGCCTTGTCTTTCAGCTTATGGGCCTGTACCTCTTGCGTCTTCCGTATGCTCCCATCCACTAATTGGCTTTTGCTTTTTTCCCTACCTTAGCCTTGCTGTAAAAACGTCTAGTGATCAAAGGATCCCAATTTCAGCCTGTGAAGTGATCAGATTTCTAGCTCTGAGGTTACATTGGTTCAGTTTTTCTTGCATGAGGAATCATGGAACCTTTGTGAGAGGGCTTCAGTACACGTGTCTGCACACGTGTGTAATGTGTGTATTGTTCATCACACATTTGTTCATCACACATAGATTGGCATGAAGGGAGTCTAGGGAGCTCCAGAGCTGACAGATTAGCATGGAGAAGAGACAGGTGTTGGGACCCACACTCAAGTCCTCTAAACCAAAAAAGAATTGCAAAAAAAGATGTGCAGTTGCCCCAATTATTCCCATATTCAGAACTCTATTTGTAGAGAGGAAAGGATCGAGCCGTGAGAGCAGCAAGGCTGTAGTCAAATGTGCTGCCTGACGTTCCTGACCTATGCCCAGGATATCTTGGATTTGGCTATTCTTGGTTTGCTCTGTCTCTAGACTAGCAAGAGGAAACACTGAAAATTCTGCCTGATGTTAGGATGGTTTCTGTCTGGGAACTCTAGCAAGCAGGTCAGTGTCCTCTGTATGTACTGGAAACACTTAGACCTGTGTATTGCTGCTTGCACCTAAACTGCGTCCCCATGCATCCCAGAGGCTTTGGTGGAGATGCTTTACATGAGCTGGACCCGTCTTCTTGGCATGCCGTTTATTTTTCTTTCTTGACTTTATATAAATTCTGTTCATTTCTCACAGAAATGAATTTGTACCAGGCTATTTGTGTTTCGGACACTGTCCTTAGGCTGGAAACGCCCTTTTGAGTAGAAACTCTGTTTTTTAGCCTTTTCCTTCTGTACTTTGTTCAGTGAGGAGGCTGAGCTCATATGTTACACTGAATTAAAAGCAAGAGCCTCCCTTATATCATCGCTGTCTCGCTGCCATGTAGCAGGTGAGAGGGAGACACGCTGCGGGCAGCCTGTGGTCTGACACAGACCATCTGTGTGACTACTGGCGCATAATTTAAACACTTTTTCACTGTTTCCAAGTTACATTGCAAGAAGAGACACACAAGAAGATGTTGGAGAGCTCTTAATACGGCACAGTGATAGGGGCTCTACAAGCACGTGCTGTTTGTGCAAGACATTTGCATTTCCCATGCAGCAGGTTTTATTATAAAAGTTACCTTCATGGCTTCTTGAAATGCCCTGTCCTCTCCATGGGCCAGTTATTTTTAATGAACTGTCAGCATTTAGCACAGCAAGCAAATCGAGGATTAATAAAAACCTGGTGCCCAGGCAGGTTTGAAGAAATCTGCTAAACATCAAATGTCAGGAGTAGGCAATATGAAATGGAATCGTTACCGGGGTGCGCTGCTTTCAAGCACAAAGCCAAGCATGAAATGCTGAGCTGGCTGTGCTCTTTGTGTTTGGTTAAAATACAGCTTTTAAAACCTTGCTACCTCGGGCCATTTTCCCCTCAGCTGTCCTTCTCGGGATAAGGGATACAGTCACATTCTTAAAATGCTGTTCGTGACAGATGGCGCGGTGGAGGTGTTTCTGGCAACCTTACAACTGACAAATGCCTGGAGAATATACACAGCACCTTGCTGCTGGCCCTTATGGTAATTCTTCTTCCCCTTTCATGGAAGCAAATAGTGGGCATTTGACAGTCTGTCTTGTTGCATAAGCATTGATGCGCAGAGCCCTTCCACAGCCATACACACAGGACTACAAATTTAAGGTGTCTGTCCTGCAAGCTGCTCAGAGCTCTGCCAGCATGAGGAGGGGAAGGAGTTCGATCTTCTTGTATGTCTAGGACAGGCAGCAGACTCGTGACATAGCTGGTGTCTGCACAGATTTTCCTAGCTGCTCAGACTCAACGTCAAGAAAGCTCTTCCAGTGCCCCTGGGGAGTCCACTGTGTCAGTGGCATTGTGTCATCCAGATAAATGCCAAACATTCACTTTCACCTTTTCAGAGCAATAACAGCCTTACCCCGGGACATCTGAGGGATTAATAACTGTCTAATTTGCAAGAGAGCAGAAAAATCCATAAATTACTGATGGGAATCACACAAGGTGGCATAAAAGGACTTAGCCCTTCAGAACAAGCAGGGAGGCAACTCTGTCCCACCCCGTCTCCAAAGGCAGTCCTCACTGACTCCACCAGCTGTGCAGCCAGCTGTGGGGCAGGTGGAAGAACTTCTTCCAAACTGAGTCTTCCACCTTGAGCAGAAGGAACACCTTACTTCACTGGTTTAGGTCCCAGCTGCCTACCTCCTAACCGAGCTCAACCCACCGACAGACTAGCCACTTCTGCACTGATTGCAAAGGAAAAGTCATGCCTGCTGACAGCCAGCTTTGGGAGGATTTGGGCTAAAATTCCTGCTTCTATATTGTGTAAATTGCTGCCTCAGGAGACTTTTCCATCAGTGTGTCTCAAAGGAGGAGGAGGTCTTAGGAAAAGAGAAAGAAGCAGCTTTCTATTTTGGCAGCATTTGGTACCAGCATGATCTTACAGTCATGGCCGTAACACTTTGTTAGTTGTGTTCAGATCATGACTGCCCAGTGTTCTGTAAAAACAAAGCAAAGGTGCTCTCCCTCGAAGAGTCCGTTTCCTTGAGGAGCAGCTAATCCTGTTCTGGGAAGTTCCCTCTGTAGCATTTTGCAGGCAGGGGTGAACTGTGTCAGAACCTTGGTGTCGAAGCTGAGTGAACCAAACTTCTCCTGGCTCTGAGCTGGAAGCCGTACAGCCAAACCATCTTGTGTTGGGCCACACAGCAGAGCTTTAGTGTTAGGTTGTGTGATCAGGGGTTAATCACCATAAACACAAAGACCTAATAAGGAGTCAGACTAGCTGGCAAGTGAGATAAGAGGTCTGAGAGCTGGGTATGCGACAGACCATGGCCCAGGGGCCAAATACTGGAGGGACCAGAGGGTCTGCAATTTGACTACTGGAGAGACTGGAGGTCTGAGGCTACTGGAGAGGGTGTGCACCAGCAGCTGCACTGGGACTGCAAACCTTGGGGTCTCGTAGGTCCAAGTGACAGCAACAATAGAGCTTTTAATCCAAGCACCAGCTGCTGAATAAACTTAGTGTCTAAGTCCAGTTTTTTGAGAAATCTATATTATGTGTATGTATTCCACTTACCAAATATATATATATATGTGAATATATATTCCACTATTTTTATATATATAATTGTGTACACATATTGCACTAACAGACTTCCATCCTGTTCTGGTTTGGGTTAAAACGAAGCTAATTCTGTTCAGTGGGTTTGCTTTACAGCTGGGTCTCTTCTACAAGAGGCTGCACTTTTTGAAGTGAACAATGTGTTTTTGCAGACAGTGTCTGCTACCAGAAGTGATAACACCTGATGTTTATAGTTACTAGCAAAGATTGGGATGGCGAAAGGCTCTTGCTTATACTTGCTCCTGTAGTAACCAAGATCATCCTGATCTCTTCTCACAGGGCTGGGAGTTAACTCTGGTATCTAATGCAGTTTTGCTGTAAGATCCCTGTGAGACCTCACTTCATCTTTGTTTGTCTTGTATCTCAGTAGAGCTAACATCATATCTGTTGCTTGATCCCACTGGAAATAATTATCAACTCTGTATTGTCCAGAATGCTTTTATTTTGAACTGTTAAATACAGAGAGCTTGTGGATGCCCCATCCTTGGAAGTGTTCAAGGCCAGGTTGGACGGGGCTTTGAGCAACCTGGTCTGGTGGGAGGTGTCCCTGCCCGTGGCAGGGGGATGGAACTAGATGATCTTTAAGGTCTCTTCCAACCCAAACCATTCTGTGATTCTGTGATTCTACTTTTGTCCAACTATGAAGGAAATACCAGCTTCCTCAGCACCATTTATCACTTGAAGACTTTCCTCTAAGTCCAGTCTAAGTATTCACATGGCATTTTCTGTCCATTCTTTAGTTCAGTTAATTTGTCTTCTCCCTTTCTACTGCAGCCAACGGTTTCACATTGATATATGAGTCCTAAAAATGTCAAACACGTAAGCTAAATTGTATCTGAAATAGTTGAGTTCCACTTATATTTGTTCAAATATGTTGAAATTTCAGACTTTGTCATTATGTAAGCCCAGGTATATTTAACACATTTTGGGGGTCCAGAGCAAAAATGGTATTGAAGCTGAGTCCCTAAGCAAACTCAGCCTCTTAAGGTTGTGCGTCCATCTGTCCACATGTCTATCAGTCTTGCAATAATTTCTGAATGCAGAGAAACCGAGTTTGAGAGAGCGTTTTGAAGTTTAACAAAGCATTTCTTTCAAGCCTTGTGAAAATCGGCACCTGGGTTAGAGTGAGAAACCAAAATTATTGGTTGCTGAGAAATAAGCAGGAAGTGCTGAGCTTTATACTTTATTTTCAGCAACTGTGGCTTTCCACTTGGCATGTGGTAACTCCAGATTAACCAGCATACGTGTAGTCTTGGGGCTGGTGCGCAGGACTGGGGCAGCTGGCTCTGTTGTGCTGGTTTGTGGTGGGCTGGTGTCAGAGGAACAGGCTGCAAGTCTGGAGGAACTTGGGCTTCACAGATACTACTTCTTGATTTTCACTTTTAGGACATCTGCCCATCAGAGAGGCATGTGGCTGCCAGAGGAATAAATCTGCTTCGAAAAGAAGAAGAACAGTGTGACAACATTTGGAAATAATTCTGCTGATTTCAGGAGGCAGAAGAAGCTCCTTCACACCCTGGGACTACTCATGATTCTGAAAAGACAGTGGGCAGAGGTTTGGCAGGCTCCCCTGACAGTGATGTGAGGGTACTTTGAACACTGTGAGATGCACGTCCTTGGGCAAGTGATACAGAGAAACTGATGCTGAGGGGAAAGGCTTATGCAGTTTGCCAAGCTGAAGATCAAGCCAGATATTTGGTTTAAAATAGTCTGGGTTTGGATCATTTCTAGTGGAGGGTGTGTCAGCATCGGTTTATTTCAGGTCTGTCCTTTCAGCCTGTGGCAATAATGCTTCCAGCCTCCACTTACCACTTTTCAGCATGAATTAAAAATCTGACAGCCTGTCAGGCTGTGTTCTATCAGCACCTCCCTCTGTGTTGCCAGAGTGAGGTAAAAGAACGCATAAAGGATAGTTAAGAGAGTGATGGACTGTTGTGCAGTGAGAGGAAATAATTTGCTGCTAATGCACATGACAAACTGAAACATTAAAAGTAAAGGTCATTTTGGGGGTTGTCTTGAAAAGAAAGCAGTGCATTTCTAAATCATTGACCAGTATGACTTAATACAACTGAATATCCCAAGAGACAAAAGGCATCAGGAGTATTTCTAAAGGTCTGCAGGAAAGCCTTGTGAGTGGGGCAGAGTAATGAAGCCATCTTTCTACTCCAGCCATCCTGGCTTGTGTTGGAGACTAAAAAAGACCTTGCAAATGTTTCTCTGCCCAGACAAGCACCTCTTCAAGTGACCTCAGAGCCACAGCACTGCCTGGATTATACATGTCACTGTTTCGACTGACTAGACTGAGTTA
>NW_009697635.1:0-5821 GCF_000703405.1 Apaloderma vittatum | reverse complement strand
GGAAAGAGGCTGTCTTTGACTGGGCTTTTTTGGGTGGAAAATGGACAAGTTTTCAGGTTCAGAGTCTCTTCGTTGAGTCTGACAAGAAGCAAAGCCCGTGTGCTCTGTCTGAAAGTTGGTTTCATGATAAGAGTTAAAAAAGCAGCTCCCGGGGGACAGAAAACAATGAAGATTTTAAGGAGCTTTTTAAGAGATATGCTGGCAAAGGTCATCAGATTATGAAGAGCATTTAAATCAGTAATGCAGTCAGTTCTGCAATTCCAATAAACTGTAGATGAGGAACCATAGCTGGAAGAGAGGGGAAGGGGAGCTTTTGGAGCACATGCCGTGCAGTACCCCTCAACCAGAGCCCAGTGGTCCAGTGTAGTCCTGAGTGATGAAACCAGACCTTAAAAGAGAGCTCCAGGTGAGTGGGAATCCTGGGCAGTAGAGTTTTGATTTGTCAGAAGAAAGGACCCAAGACATACTCAGTTTGTGCATTATCTTTTGTAATATTTGAGAAACGTTCCTTCTTAAAAAAGGAGACAAGTGGATGTAGTAAAGCACTGTGTAGAAGTTTGGAGAACTGACTGTGCAGAAGTGAGATGAAGCTGTGGGCAACCCAGCTAAGGCTGTAGTTTGCTGTCTTATGGTAAACAGGACTTGAAAAACATGGTCCCCAATGGGTGACATGGGCTGTATCTTCTCTATACGTGGGCTTTTTAAGATAGAAGCCAGGAAACAGTGGAATGAGCTAACAGAGTGTCCTGATGGTATCAACATGGGCACCTCCTGCTGTGATGTCAGCTGCATCTTCACTGAAGGTCTCCTTGTCCAGCAGGATTGACTCGATCAGAGACGGGGACGTGCCAACCGGGAATTGAGAGGAGGGCTCTGAAGAAATACCATTGAACTCCAGAAAAGACCTGATGGTTGTCACATACTTGCCTGCTTGTCTTCCCGTTGGCTTTTTCTTTCCTCAGTAATGCGTGTTGGGCTCAGTCATTTGATTTACTGTTTACAAGTAGGAACTGCACCTCAACCAGCATCCAGATGGCTCAGGGTGGGATCCCACAATGGTATTTTTGAGTGGCACATGAGAATTGAATGCAAGCCCATTTTGCTGTCCACCTACATCTACCTGCATAATATTTAATGTTAATTAAGGGGGAGGCATAAGGCGTATTAAGAGTAAAAAACTGTCGGTTAGGCAAGAAATATATAGATCCTCAGTGGGGTATGGTTTTCTTTGTTTTACATGAGCAGTAGTGAAATTTCTTTGCAATTGTAGAGGTAAAGTGGAATTTATGCGCTCGTTCTATTTCAAACTCTTTTGTCAAGGCTTCTCATATTTATGCTCTGGAGGTTTGCGTGTTTGACGCTAGCTCGGAGCAATACGCCCACACCCTTCATTTTGACCTTGCGTTCTTACAAATTGAGTCCACTGGCAGCACAAGAAATTGAGCATTAGTCTTATAAACACAAGGAGTGTGGAATCTTTTATTTCCATCTCAGGTAAAAATCCTGCCAAGCATCTGCAGGCAGAAATTAATTGGATATACAGACCTGTTCACACAGAGCAGCGTGAAACCGCTGCCTTTCTGAGCAAGCCCCAGCCACCACTGTGTTCCCTTTCTCACCAGTGTTCCCCACCACCACCACTCGTGTGATGAAAGATTACCTCTCTGCTAAATTCACAAGAATCTATATCTTCCTCTATAACCTGCCTAAGGCTGGTTGGAAAGTGTGCTGGCAGAACAACATGATGATGGTTGGACAACGCTTAAAAAAGCACATGTTTTTCCTTCTCCTCTCCCTCACTATACTGCTGGGCTGAGCTGGGCTCTGCAGTGTGCTGCTCTCTTTTTGCCAAGTGCTACACAACTGAGACCCCACACAGACCCTGGGGAGTGCTCTCTTACCTCAATTTCTAGGGAGCTCTTCTTCTTTCAGTACAAGCCCAACGCTTCCCCAGCCTGGAGCTCGTGTGAGCTGCTGCCCTGTGGCTCTGTTTGCTCACGAGTTCTTGGTGTGGGACCAAACTGCTCTTCACTCAGCCCCAAAGCATGAACTAGGAATGATTTTTTTAGTTTAATTTTATTTTTTGATTGAGGAAGCAATCTCTAAATGCCTGAGCTAAAACCTCTGGAATATATATTCTAGTCACCTCTATGATTTTCCTAGACTCCCTTGTTCTTCCCTGGAGGGTCTAGTAGTAAAAAGAGCTTTTTATTTTTAGTTTGGAATGTTTCTGGCTATTTTTGTTCCTTTGAAGAAATTAAAATAGTAGTGTTTCAAATTGGTAATATAAAGGATGTCCCATACATGAAGCAGTTGACGATTTATCTGCCACTAAAGGTTCCAGTCCATTACAGAAAGTACAATTTAAATCCACATTAGCACCTCACAATGAAATCTGCGCAGTAAGAGTTCCCTTAATATACTTCTGAAAAAAACTTTTTAAAAAATTACATTCTTCTCAAAGGTTTTGTTCAGCACAGTGGAAAGTATGTGTGGGTAAATACAAGATATGAATAGCTCCAAAGAGAGATCCTTTATTCACAAAAAAAACCTAGCAGGGGAATCCACTTGCTAATAAACAAGTATTCTGCTCCTCTCTCCTGTAAAATACTGGACCAGTTAAAGGATAAAAAAATCCAGCAAATTTAAAGTAACATTGAAATCCTCTTTAGATTTGTTCCACTTAACTGGGTCAAACTATTTTGAGGCTTAAAGGGTGATAGGTTTTGCTAGGGATATGAAACACTGATATGGTCGGATTAGCAAACATCTTCGACTTTGAGAGCTCACAGGCCAGGAGTTGGGGATGCAGGGAGAAATTCTGTTTATGGCTGGCCAATCACTTAGTTTCCTTGGAGGGTGCAGCTGTTTCAAGAAGTCTTAACCTAATGGGAACCAGATATGTAGTATGAGATATTAGCATTTAATATCTTCCAATTTTAGAAGAAGTCTTTATGATAATTTCAGAGGGCTGATTAAAGTGGGCTGGGTGAGAAATCAGTGATATTATAGGATTAAGGGTTTGAGGAGGAGGTAAGGAGGAGCCAGTGCTGGACTATCTGAGACTGTGCTCCTAATAGAGAGGTGGGAGATAGGAGATGGGATGGCCATCGCTGAAACCATTTGTTTCCATTTTGATACTTAACTTTCTACCACTTGCAAAAGCTGCCACAGTCCAGCTTCTCGTAAGTATGAAAGCCTAGGTGCCTCAAGAAGCCATGAGCTTAAGTGGCTGCTCAAATATTTCAGTTTTACTTCATTTATTGAATTTTAGGAACCCAGAGAATGAACATTTGGCCCAAAGTTCAGCATAATACCTGGTGCTATGCGTGAGACATATAGGAGATAGAAAGAAAAAAACCAGATATCGACTTACTAGCAAGTATATGTATTTGAAAGTAAACTGTGATTGACTGGAATTATGTTTGTGTTAGGCTTTATAGTTAAATCGTGTAATAACACTGTCCTGCCTTAATTGATGTCATCCCCCAAAATTGCCAAACATACACATCCCGACTGCAGCTCTAGGTTTTTTCTCCAGTGAAATTTGAAAGCTCTCGTAAAAAGAGTTTGAAAGCTGTTGGTTTAAAGAGAGAAAAAAGGTTGTATTACATCTCTCCTGTCAGACACTGCGACTTGACCCAGAATAGCTGGGATGTGTAACTTTTGACTTAGCCCAGCATGCCTCCTCCTCGGCTCTCATTCCTGGTATTTCCCATCTGATTTTCCCATAGCATCCGGCCTCTACAGACTGAGTCATACTAGCACAAACAGACAAAATCTAGAAAAGAAGCAAATCCCTTCCCCTTGTAGTTTGTTCATATTCTTGTAATGTCCTTGGACAAGAGCTGGAGCATATCTATTGATGAAATACCAGCCACATCATGCCTTGGATGATGGAAGCCTCAAACCTCAGCCTTGCAGACACCTAGAGAGAGGTCCTGACCAGGAACTGAGACGCTGAGTGCTTTATTGTTTTGTTTTTGTGTGCATGTCCAAAACAGACTGGGTGGAAGACAGGAATGGTCCTGATCTCCATTTCACAGTTTGAAAACTACTGTGTTCATAGATACCTAGACAGACAGCTGTTGGGTTAAAAAAATGATCTAGATGTAAACACACGTAGAAATTAAATCATTTGTCTGAGGTTACAGATTATGGCTGTGGAAGAGCCATGCTTTGAAATTCTTCCAAGCAAGCTCTTTGAGCTCCTTGTTTTTAACCAGCTTTCAGTGAATACCGCATCTCATCTCCCACTAAAGCTATCTTTCATGCTGATATACCTGTTATTTGCAGTTATGCAACATTCGTATTAAGAACAAGAATTGTGGCAAACAAGCCATTTGCAGCATGCGTGATTAGGCATTGCTTCAGCTTCCCAAAAGGATTATGGAATCATGAGTAGTTACTGGGTACCACAGATGTAGGGTAAATCTTATGTCTTTTTCAAAAACTGTTCCTTGCAGTCTTGTGATTGTGTGTGTTTTCCATTCTTATCAGGAAAAAGAGCTGACTTATAAGTACGCTAGATGAGTAGAGATGCTAAAATGGACTAAGTTGAATGACTTATGTTTCCTGAACATGTTTCCTGGTAAATATCTTTCTGTTCTTTGAGATTCACATACATTTTTCACTCTTGCTTTTTATTCTTAGTGAGAATTGCCAGCATTTGGGGACTGTATTTTACATTTCATAAATCTCAAAATGTCCAAAAATGACAAGAGCACACATGGGTATATGTGAGAGTACATGCACACATTATTCATGGCACTAACTGGATAGAGAGCTTTGCTTTTCACTCCCAGTAGTTCTTAGCTAAGGCAATCTCGCAGCCATAAATTCACTAGAGAAAACATGCTAAAGCTTAGGCGAGAAATGGGAAGTGTTTAATTCCAAAAGTGTAAATGTATTCAACTTCAACTGTGTGAGCAAAATACGGCTTTTAAATTTCTTACCCTGTCTTACTTGATTGCAGCCACGGTTAAAAGTTGTAGGTGCTTCTGAGTACAGGGGGCTTAATTGCTAAAGAAGACAACACTGAGGGTTTCAGCTCTTACTAAATCATTTTGGTTGGGGCTTGGCTGATCCACGGGTCATCCTTGTGCCAGTCAGATCTTCTGCCCCCATCACCTTGTTGCTGTGCTGGTGTTGCTATTGACTCCGTGGCAGTGATACTGTTTCAGATCCCAAGTAACTTGCCAGTGACTTGGGTAGAAGAGCTGTTATTTTGATCCTCATCCTGTTGCATTTTGGCTTCATTTAATTTTCCTGCTGTATTACCTTAATAAATCATAACAGGACCCTTACCTGCCGGTTGCATCACTCCACACATACTTAAAAAGTGTGAGAAAATCATTATCCTTACTTCCATAGAAAAGCTGTGTTGTTCAGAGAGAAAGTTCCCATTTTCACCATGTTGCCTCTTCCATTGCATCTCTCCCAGGACCATGGTCTCACTGCAGGTAGGCATGGCTTCAATCCAGTTCGCATTTTTGTAGGAGCAGTTGAATTTCAATAAAGTTTTGCCATTTCTGAGGCCAAAGCAGACAGTTACAATTGTCTGTGCTGCTCTCTGATGACACACAGAACCTTTCTCCCTCCCCTCCCTCAGAATAGAAATCTTCAGAAGTTTAATATAAAATCTGTCACGTCCCACTCAGGAGAGAGGGACAAGTGACTTTCAGATTTGTAATACACCAACGGCATGGACAATGGTGAGACGAGTCTCAAGGCCCAAACACAAACATTTATTAATTTATCACAACGTATAGATCGGGCTCATGACAATGAATTCAAATTCAAAAGCACGATAGGGCAGACA
>NW_009697634.1:10231-10776 GCF_000703405.1 Apaloderma vittatum | reverse complement strand
TGGAAGCACCTCTGTGATACCAGGTTGAGGAAGGAGGGAAAAAGTTCCTGTGCGGCCAGAGAGGGGAGGAGGAGCTGAGAGAAACAGCCCTGCAGACACCGAGGTCGTGAAGAGGGGCAGGAGGTGCGTTGTGGGTTTGGGGCTCTTGGGGTTGTTTTATAGGATCGTGTGAAACTTGGAGAGCCTCCTTCACCCCCAGGCAGGAGTTCTGGCGAGGGCCAGGCCCGGCACAGCCTCTGCCAGCAAGGTATTTAAGACTCCATTGTTCTGTCTCTCTTTAGGTTTCCTCTTGGTTTGAGCTGTTGGAGAGTTTTTCGGTTGGAGGAGGTGAGAGGAGAACAAAGGAACATCACCCTGAGAAGAAACAGGGGGAGAAGAGTCCCAGAGGCAGAGGGACGAAGGCTGCCGGAGGTGCTGGACCAGATGACGTCCACAGGTCCCTTCCAGTCTCAACCAGTCCGGGTCACAGGACTGTGTAATTCTATGTCCCTGTTTCCATTGTTTGGTGGCATCGCAGAAGCTCTCCCTGCCCCACGGCCTCCTCA
>NW_009697634.1:8086-10212 GCF_000703405.1 Apaloderma vittatum | reverse complement strand
TCCCCCCCTTCTCATGGCGGAACCAAACCTGGCCGGGTTTATATAGCCCCGTGCCCCCACACCCTCCCGTCACTTCCCTGCGAGGCTTCGGTGAGCTCCAGGGGACGTGAGCAGTCTCTCGTGTACTTCAGAGACACAGGAGGCTGAGGAGAGCGGCGGAAGAGTGTGTTTGGTGAAGCCCAGGCGAGGACAGAGGAGAGGGGCCGTTTCCCAGCGGGGACGTCCAGTTCCTTTCCCCGGCAGCCTCGCATGTGATCGGAAACATGACCGACCTGGCAGCGCTGGTCACCAACATCGAGCTCTGCAGCAAGGTTGACAGCCACAGCACGGTCACGTTTCCCACCCTCAAGAAGCTTTCTGCCAGCGGTAAGGCCTTGGGAGCTCTCGGGCGGGTGGGAAGTGGGGTTCCTCCCTGGGGACACCCGGAGCCCTGCAGAACCTGGTGCACGAATTCCCGTGGAGGGGTTTCCCTGGGCAGGGGCTCCCACTCAGGAACCTGGCTCTGAAGGCAAAGCTGTCCTCTTGGGAGAGGGCCAAGGCCAGGCAGAGCTTCAGCCCATGTCCCACATGGGCTTTTGTCCTGTGGGGCTCGTCGAAGGGCACCTGCATCTGCCCTCTGCTTGTCTACACGTGCGCTGACGGGACTTGAGCTGCCTGACTCGGAGCTTGACGTGTCTTTCCCTTGCTTTCCAGATGTCGTTACTGTTTGGAGCAGTGTGTCGAAGCACGTGCAGGAGCAGCTCCTGCAGACCAAGGTGGGATTCTACCCTCGCCCAGAGGGCTTCAGGGGTCCGGGCAGCCCTGTGCCCGCAAGTGCCGTTGTTCTTCTCAGAACTGCTTTGTGCTCGACAGATTTGCCACAAATGTGCCAAAGACCAGCTTCTCTGTAAATTGAGCGACAGAAACTAACCCAGGAAAACCTACACATTTTATATATAGGCAATGTATAAATCCAGAACCAAAAGTCTGGGTGAGGTGTCAAAAGTGTTGTGCAGCAGGAGTCAGCAGGGCACAGGGCACCCCCCTTGTAAGCTCCCGCAGGTCCTCACTCTGGTTTTCAACCTACAAATTCCTCCCTTCTTTTCCCAGCCTCCAGCTGTCAGCGTATCAGGACTGGGGACATTTCATGTTAAGAAATGGGTCTCTTTTGAAAGTGGCGAGGTGCACACGTTTCAGAGGCCTCTATTTTCGCTGCCCAGGACTCTTACGCAGATCCGTGAACTGCGAGATTCTTCTCTACCTGTTCCTGGTAAGAAAAGCAACTAAATTCTTTATTTTCTGCTGTGTGCATAAATATTTGGCAACTGGCTCCATGGCCAGCCTCTTGGCTGGATCTGTAGCGCGCCGGCCAGCTGACGGTCGTTTATTGGAAGTGTTTGCCGTGAAGCCCTTTGAGATGGTGCTGACCTTTTGTTCTTGCAGACACTCTCTAACCCCCTCTTCCCCCCAAAATGGGAAGGAAAAGGGAATGAAGCAGAGAGACTTTCAGGTTAGAGAAGAAAAAAAGCTAGAACAGCTTTAATGAAACAGTAGTAGAAATAATAGTGGAATGATAAAAGTAAAGAACTGTGGGATATTTAGAGAACAGCAGACATGTTTTGAACAAGCCAGGCGGCCTGTTTTTAGACAAGTTTTAGGCCTCACTTGACAAGAGTTTGTGAAGGACATTGTGAAGGTCACTCGCTGTGAGAATATGCTGAAGCAAAGAAAAACAAGGAGCTGTGGCTGGTGTATGTGACTGAAAACAGAAACAAACCCAGGCTGCAGGTGGGGAGAAGAAGAGCGAATCAGCAAAGGAAAACAGCGTGTGAACAGGAGCAGGGACTGCGTGTGTTTGTTGTTAAGAGCCAATCCATAGAGAGCATTTAGAAAACAAGGACGTTGGGAACTGTATATTAACCGCGTTAGTGCGTTAATAAAGTGGCATTTGCTTGATCACATCGATCGTCAGCAGAGTCCGTGACTTACGCGTCAACAAAGAACTGTATACAACTATAGATAACAGCCCGATATCAAACCCAACTCCCTCCCCCGAGAGCAATCCCCACTGGTGCTGCAGAGCAGGAGGCACTGGGGAAACCCCAGGCTCAGCGGGAGCTGGATACAGGAGCTGGATTCGTGAACTC
>NW_009697634.1:7381-7939 GCF_000703405.1 Apaloderma vittatum | reverse complement strand
TCTATTGCCCCTGGGAGGTTCAACCTTTTACTTCCTTGTGACCCCCCCTTACTACCTGGCACCCCCAGCGTGGCACACAAGAGCCGGCAGTGGCCTTGGTCACTATAGGAATAAGTATCAGCAAGAGCGTTTCTGCAAACCAGTCCAAGACAGTAACTGTAAACATCAGGTGTTACCACTGCTACTAGCACACACTGTCTGCAAAAACATGCTGCTGACTTCAGAAAATATAGCCTTTTAGAAGAGACTAAACTGAAAAGTAAAAATCACTAAATAGGACTGAGTTTTAGCTCAAACCCAGGACACTCATTGCACCCGAGGCTCTTCTCCACACCGCAGGACACGTGTGCACAGCTTTGAGATCCCTCGGGCAGCTCAGGGGATCTGGGCCCTGCTTCTGGCTCAATCAATGTGTTCAATAAAGAGTGTTTTCTCAAGCTGAAGGTGTGGCAGCTGGACCCACCACAGGACACGCTTCTTAAACGGGAGGTTCTCTGCTTGCTGGTAGCAAAAGGCCTTTTGTGACGGGTAACAAACGCGCTTCCCCAGCCCCAGAGC
>NW_009697634.1:3404-7206 GCF_000703405.1 Apaloderma vittatum | reverse complement strand
TGGCCGCCGGGATGCTCAGCCTCTGCGTCAGCCCCAGGAAAGAAGATCAGACTGGTGGATCCAGGAGAAGGGTTGCAGGAATCCCACTTACAAGTGCAAAGAACTAAGCGATCGTTAATTAATTAGTGCAGACAAATGGCCCCTCTGCAAGAGCCTGTCGCAGCACGATGATCCCCTTCACTCGCCGCTCTCCTCGTGGGCCAGGACCAGCTCCTGCAGCTGCCCTTGACATGGCAAGTCCCCGGCTGACTGCTTCCCTGCTTTTCCCTTCAGGAATAGGATAATAATTTGGAGTGAAACCGGATTTGTGAAGAGGTTCCCTCCCGGGGGAGCCCTTGAAACACCACCCTCTCCCAAGGAAATGGCTCTGTCACGCGTTTAGAACAAGAGGGATTCACCTTGTCGAAGGCAAGCGAACTGTGGCCCAGCTGCCAGGATCAGACAGCACGTGCAGTATTTTCAGAGTGATCCGAAACTCACCTTTAATTCTTCAGATAAAGTCTGTGATTCCATCTGCGTTGCAGAAATAAAGCGATACCTCTGGTACGGTCGCAACACTCAGGGCTTAACTGGAGGGAGGAAAATGCGTACCAGCAGTAACTTTGGAGATGACGCTGTGTTAGGTGGGAGTGTTGATCTGCACGAGGGTGGGGAGGCCCTGCAGAGAGACTTGGACAGGTTGGATGGATGGGCCAGTGTTAATGGGATGAGCTTTAACGAGGCCAAGGGCCAGGTCCTGCCCTTGGGCCACAGCAACATCCTGCAATGCTACAGGCTTGGGGCAGTGAGGCTGGAAAGCTCCTTGTCAGAAAGGGACCTGGGGGTTCTCATCGACGAGCGGCTGGGGATGAGCCAGCGTGGGGTGGCCAAGGAGGCCAAGGGCATCCTGGCTGGTGTTAGAAATGGTGTGACCAGCAGGAGCAGGGAGGGGATTGTCCCCCTGGGGAGGCCACCCCTGGAGTGTTGTGTCCAGTTCTGGGCCCCTCAACCCAAGAGAGATCTCGAGGGGCTGCAGCGAGGGCAGAGGAGGGCGACGGAGCTGGGGAAGGACCTGGAGAGTAAATCTGATGAAGAGTGACTGAAGGAGCTGGGGCTGTTGAGTTTGAGGAAGAGGAGGCCGAGGGGAGAGCTCATCACTCTTTGCAACTGCCTGAAAGGACGGTGTCAAGAGGTTGAGGCTGGTCTCTTGCAGGATCTCATGGGGCACCGTGTTGAAAGTCTTCCTGAAGGCCAGGTGGAAAATGTCCTCTTCTCTCCCCTTGCTTACTAGGCCAGTCATTGCATCATAGATACCGTCAAGTTGGTCAAGTGTGACTTCTCCTTGCTGAAGCCACACTGACTCCTGCTTGATGCTGATCTCACCCTTCATGTGCCTGGAAATGGTTTGAGCTAAACACGACCAATTCTGGTCAGGGATTTTAGTTTTTTGCTCTTCTGCTCAGTCTCTTGTAAAAGATTGCCCTTTCTGAAGGTCACAGCGGGTTTGTGCTCCCGGAGGCGCTAACGCGGGTGTCTGCAGTCCCTGCCAGGGCTGGGGGCGCACAAAGGCCCCGCCTCCTGGGGGGCCCGAGCCCGCGGCTGGATCTTGTGTGCCCCGCTGGGGGGGCCGGCAAGGAAAAGGGACAGGTGGCAGTGACAGGTGGCACCTGCGGCGAGGGACAGACAGGGCAGGTGACCGACAAGAGGATTCCTTTTCTCTATGTGTCATATTTGGTATAAAGCTGAGGGATCTTGGGCTAAATGTCACTTCTTCAACGGTTTTGATCTCTTTTTTCTCTGCTTTTGATCCAGACCCTGAGTTCCCAAATCATAGAATCATATCAGTCACAGAATCCTAGAATAGTGTGGGCTTAAAGATCATCTGGTTCCAACCCCCCCTGCCGTGGGCAGGGACATCTCCCACCAGACCAGGTTTCTCCAACCGTGGCCTTAGAATTGTTGGGGAGGGGGCCCTGCCACAACTTCTCTGGGAAACTTGTGCCAGTGTCTCGTCACCCTCACAGAAAATAATTTCTGCCTAATATTTAATCCAAATGTACCCTTTTCAGTTTGAAACCTTTGTCACTTGGCCTATCACTGCACGCCCTTACAAGGAGTCCCTCCCCAGGTTCTGGAAGCCTCCCCAGGGGCACAATCACCTCCCTTGACTTGCCGGCCACACTGCTTCAGATGCAGCCCGGGATGCCGCTGGTTTTCTGGGCTGCCAGCACACATTCGCTGGCTCGTGTTCAGTTCTTCATCCACCAGCAACCCCAAGTCCTCCTTTGCAGGGCTGCTCTCCAGCCGCTTGTCGCCCAGCCTCTGTTTGTGCTTGGGATTGCCCCACCTCAGGTGCAGGACCTTGCATTTGGCCGCCTTGAACTGCATGGGCCCAGCTCTCCAGCCCATCCAGGTCGCTGTGGACGGCATTCCCGTCCCTCCAGCGTGTCGATCGCACATCTGCGCTGTTTGGTCCCCCTCTGGTGCTCAGCCTGGGGCTTCCCTGGTGCCTTGTTTACTTTTCTTTTCCTATTTCTAAGTCTCTGCTTCACAGAATCACAGAATCACCGAATGTCCGGGGTTGGAAGGGACCTCTGAAGATCATCCAGTCCAACCTTCATCCCAGCACACCCAACCACTACACCACAGCCTCAAGTGCCAGATCTACTTTGTTTTTAAACACCTCCAGGGTTGGGGACTCCACCACCTCCCTGGGCAGCCTGTTCCAGTGCCTCACCACTCGTTCCCTTTCCCTTCCCATTAGGGGAGCGAGAGGGGTTAGAGAGCATCTGTCAGCACTTAGTGGCCATCCAAGTCCTTACCCTTGACAATCCTGGAAATGGTTTCCTGGATTAGTTGCTCCACCACCCTCCTTTGGGAAGCCCTTGCTGCTCCACAGCATCCCAGCAGATGGTGAATTGGGGGAAGCAGCTCTGGCAGGGACACAGCAGGAGGTGGAGGAGACCATGGGGAGACAGGAGAAGCTCCTGGACCGCTGTGAACACCCCCTCCCCTGGGCTCGTGCCATTGCTTAGGCAGTGTCCCCCTGGCCACATCTGTTGAGGTTAGATGTGCCAACCAGTAACGGTCATCTGATAACACCTCCCTGTGATAAGGAAGGACTGGCCATCTGGCTTGTGCAATAGCCACAGGGCTTGCAACATGCAAACTAGCCAAAACGACGGGTCTCCACCTCCAAACCCCTCACTCCTGCTGGTGGCTGCTTTTTGAAGGCATCTCTTGGACATCACTGTGTGTCCTCAGCTGTCATGGCTGTCTACAAGGTGAAGGTGGCAACTGGTGACGTCCTCGAAGCGAGGACCACCAACTGCATCTCCATCACCTTGGTGGGCACCCGTGGTGAGAGCCGGAAGACAACCGTCAGCTGCTTGCTCCTGCCAGGGACAGTGAGTGTGGGGATGGGGACACGGGGGTGGCATGGGCTGCCCCGGGGGTCCCTGCACGGGTTTTGCTGGAGAGGGTTGCAAAAGCGCGAGGATGTCGCCAAGGCTGGGGAGGGATGGAGGAAAGGGGTCTGTGGTGGTGTGGTGGGAAGTGGTCATGGGGGCTGGTGAGAAGGATCTTAGGGGAACGGAGGAAAAAGAACCTGAGGTGGAGGATAGGAAGGGGTCTTGGGGGATGGTGGGAGGGGGGATGGAAGAAAAGGATCTTTGGAGGGGATAGAAGAAAGGGATCCTGGGATGGAGGAAAAGGATCCTGTGGGAATGGAGGAAAAGGATCTTGCGGGGATGGAGGAAAGTGGTCTTGGGCAGTTTGAGAAGGAGGATCCTTGGGGGATGCTCTGAGCCCCCGCTCCACTGGT
>NW_009697634.1:2677-3373 GCF_000703405.1 Apaloderma vittatum | reverse complement strand
CGCAGCCTCCGGTGCCACACTGGGGCAGCTGCCCATGCCCCCGCAAAACCATTTCCCTCCCGCACAGGTGAAGGAGTTGACCGTGTCCACCCAGCAGGACTTGGGTCCCGTTATCCTCATCCGCCTGCACAAGTCACGGCTTTTCTTGGAGGATGCCTGGTTCTGCAAGGACGTCCATGTGACGGCCCACGACGGCACCCTCTACCGCTTCCCCTGCTACCAGTGGCTGGATGGGAACACCACGGTGGAGTTCCGGGAGGGCACAGGTAGGATCCATCCCATCCTCACCCTCCTCAGCTAGCCAGGGGGGGTCCAACCTTGACCCCTCTCTCTTTTCCAGCAAAGAAGCTGGCAGATGATACGCTGGAGATCCTCAAGGAGCAACGTCGGCGGGAGCTGAAGGCACGGCAGGAGGCTTTTGAGTGAGAGCAGGGTCCGGGAGATGGAGGCCCACCATGGGGCAAGGTGACCTGGCCAGTGGTGATGCTGATGTCTGTCCCCGTGTCGATGCAGGTGGAAGACATACGCTGAGGGCTGGCCCCGTTGCCTCAACGTGGACTCCATCTTTGCACTGGACTCCAACGTTCAATTCTCCTGTGTAAGGGCCACCGACTTCACTGGTGTCCTCATCTTCCAGTAAGCGATGGCCCAAGGTTGAGGAGGACCTGAATGGGGGGAGTGGGGAGCACTGCCAGT
>NW_009697634.1:2016-2646 GCF_000703405.1 Apaloderma vittatum | reverse complement strand
CGGGAGGCTGACGGAGGCGGGGGGACGGGCGGAGTAGGGAAGGAATGGTGGGTGCTGAGGTCAACCTCTGTCCCGTAGAGGGGCCAGCCAGCTTCTGTCAGGGTTCCTGCTCAGAACCAGCTCCTGGAGTAGCCTGGATGAGATGCGCACCATCTTCTCCCGGACAGAGGGCAGGGATATTGGTGGGTGCTTTGCATGTCCTCCCCACCACCCAGGGCTTCCCAGGATGTCCCTGGCTTGACACGGAGTGCGGGCAGTTGGGTGCTGATGTCTGTCTTCCCCACCAGTACCTGAATACGTGGCCAAGCACTGGAAAGAAGATGACTTCTTCGGTTACCAGTTCCTCAATGGCAACAACCCCATCGTTATCCGACAATGCACGGAGCTGCCGGACAAATTCCCCGTGACAACAGACATGTCTTTGGGTGTTGGCACCAACCTGGACAACGAGATGCGAGAGGGTCGGATCTTCATCGTGGACTATGAGGTGCTGGATGACATTCCAGCAGGAACCATCCACGGGCGCCAGCAGTACATAGCGGCCCCAATCTGCCTGCTGCACCAGGGCACTGATGGGCTCCTGCGCCCCATCGCCATCCAGGTAGGGACATCCCAACCCAAACCGGTGGA
>NW_009697634.1:0-1985 GCF_000703405.1 Apaloderma vittatum | reverse complement strand
ACCCAACCACGGCGGTGGTGGAGGTGGTCCCACCAGGTGGTTGTGTCCCACAGCTCAGCCAAACGCCAGGGCCCAGCAGCCCCATCTTCTTACCGAGCGATGCCGAGTGGGACTGGCTGCTGGCCAAGACCTGGGTGCGCAACGCTGACTTCTACAGCCACCAGCTCCTCACGCACCTCTTGAGGACCCACCTCTTCGGGGAGATCTTTGCTGTTGCCACCCTACGCCAACTGCCCAGCTGTCACCCCATCTTCAAGGTAAGGTCTCAGCTCAGGATCGCTCACTGCCCACCCACCCACCTGACCGCAGCGACACACACGCACCCCAACAGCCCCCCTCAGCTCCTTGGGAGGTGCCTGTTCATCTCCAAGTCTTGGTTTCCACCACCAGCTCCTCTTACCCCACTACCGCTACACATTGCACATCAACACGTTGGCCCGGACTGTCCTCATCAACCCTGGTGGCGTCATTGACAAGGTAAGCCCTGGGGACTGGGAGCACTGAGGGGCACTGAGGTGTTCTGGTAGCAGTGGGGACCGCTGGGGCAGCTGGCGACTGGAGCAGGGCATGGTGCCGCTCGCCCTGAGCACCTCTGGGTACCTTCTCCCTGCCAGGGTTCAGGGGCAAGCTACGAGGGGCTGCAGCTGATCGTCCAGCGGGGCCTAGAGAAGGTCACCTACACCTCGCTGTGCCTCCCTGATGACATCGAGGACCGTGGCATGGCCTACATCCCCAACTACCACTACCGGGACGATGGGTTCAGCCTCTGGCAAGCCGTCGATAGGTGGGACAAAGGTTTGGGTGGCAGCTGGGGATGGTCCTGTGGGTGCTCCATGACCTCATGGTAATCTCACCCCGTGGCAGCTTTGTCTCTGGTATTGTGGATTTCTACTACGCGGACGATGCCGCCGTGAGAGAGGACACTGAGCTGCAGGCATGGGTGATGGACATCTTCACCAACGGCTTCTTGGGCAAGGCCTCCTCAGGTACCGTGTCTCCACACCCACGGGTGCCATGGGACGTCCCCAGGGGCGGTGGTGGAGACAAGGACAGGTCCCTGATGCTCTTTGCTGTCCCCCTGCTCCCCAGGTATACCCTCCTCACTGCGGAGAGTGGCAGAGCTCAAGAAGTTCGTCACCATGGTGATGTTCACCTGCTCGGTGCAGCACGCATCTGTCAACAACGGGCAGGTGGGTCAGGGGACAGGGAAGCTCTGACTCCTCTGCCCTGAACTGTCCCCAACCTATGCTGGAAAACTGTCCCCCTCCAACCCCTCTGTGTGCAGGAGGGGTGTCCCCATCCTGAGCCAGGGTAGATGTCCCTGTCTCACCTCTTTTGATGCTGGAGGGATTCCCCACCTGTGGAGAATGTCCCCAGCCAACCCATACCCAGGGCAGAGGGACGTCCTCTGCTGACAGTGATCTCTCACCCTGCAGTATGACCTGGGTGCTTTCGTCGCGAATGCCCCGTCCTCCATGCGTCACTCGCCCCCAAGAGAGAAGGGCAAGGGCTCCCTCCAGGATTTCCTTGACACCGTCCCTGAGATAGACACCACGGCCAACATCGTGGTGGTGATCACCCTCCTCAGCTCCCGCCTCAAGGACGTGGTGAGTCTGGCTCCACCGTCATCACAACCTTCCAAAAACGGCAGCTCTGGGGGACAGATGAACCCCAAAAAGTGTCCCACAAGGCCGTGGGTGCACGTCACCACTTTGGGTATCCCCAAGCTCAGGGTGGTGGCCACCACCACTCTCCAGCTACCAGGGTGCCCAGAGACCCCCCAGGTGGCTTAGAATACCTCCACCAAGGGGTTGAATCTGATGGGTCTCCGTCCCTGTGTCCCCTAGAGGTTCCTGGGACACTACCCAGAGGACAGGTTCACGGAGCAGCACCCCCGGCAGCTCATGAGGGACTTCAGAAAGCGACTGGACGAGATCCGGGAGGGCATCGAGGAGAGGAACCACCGGTCCGAGCTGAGATACAAC
>NW_009697633.1:21764-25142 GCF_000703405.1 Apaloderma vittatum | reverse complement strand
GAGGGGGTGACGAGACTCCCGTGCGGGTCCCAACCCCGGCGGGGCTAGGCCGCGACCACGGGCCACTTGGGCCTTTCGGGTGCCGAGCGGGTTTGGTGAAGGAAATCGTTAGTTTGGCGCAGGGCGTAGCGGCGGCCGGGGGGCGAGGGGGGAGAAGCTCGTGGGGCTGGTTTTAAGGCGGTTTATAGTCAGATTGCTCAGTTTTTCACACACACGCACACTCCCCGTGAGCAGGGAAAGGGGCGTGAAGGCGAATCCTCAATTTCTCCGTGCTCGTCACGGCGTGTCCCCCACGGGGCAGCTCTCGGAAAAGGTGCTGGCCTGCTCTGGCCAGACCCTTGCACACTTCCCTGCCCGTGGAGCACGATTTGGTTGATCTGTTTCAAAACGCAGCAAAATATTTGTGTTCTGTTTGAGTTGTTTTGTTAAAAAGTCTTATGGCAGGAAAAGGGGTAATGCATTTGGGGATTTCTAAGATGCAGATTAAATGTGCAAAATTGTGGCCACTGCAAGAAAACTTAAGGAGTTGCTGCAAAATCTGGATTGCAGATTCTTCAAGTAGTGGGTCATTTGTTGCTGACCACACATAAAGTTTTAAGCAATGGAGTTAATGTTTACCTGTGGCTGTTCATTGAGAGCTGAAGGTTCAGAGTTAATTTTCTGAAGTGTCTCTTGCCTGGTAGCGTATTTAGGCTATTTTGAATGAGGGATGTAGCCCAGTTCTGGAATTCAAATCATAGTTACAGTAGATGAATAAGTGTTGTAATTGGTTTTTATGTGGCAGTCTGAATCTATCTCAAATTCTTCCTTAATTTACCCTTAAGTTCTTAAAAACAAGGCATTGTAGTAGGACCGTGTTGCTTCAGAAGCTGTCTCCCTTTGAAAGGCTTGAGTGGAGGATGACTTAATATTTAAAATTAAAATTTCATTAGAATACCTTTTTCTTACAGACATTCTGGAATGGCCTCAGTCAAAATGTTCTCAGAGCAGCATCCAGCAGAAAATACGCGTAAGTATTTCTTTGTTTTTCATGTTTGGCTCTTTTATATTTATTTTTCTCTCCTTTTGGTACCAGAACTGACTGTTGGAGACAGAGATGGAGTAACGGAGCAAAGCAAGCAAGATAAAACTAGAACATATGCATATAACTTCTCTAAGACTGTTTTACTGGGGAAACGTCCTCTCCCTTCTCCGACCACCAGCAGCATCCACAAAATGTAGATTGCTGAGATTTGTTTGATTAAAAAACAAACAAAGAAGAAAATACCCCATACATCAATAGAAAAGGTGTTTTACAGTGGCATGAAATAGGAGTGATATGTGGCTGCATTTCAGTACTGATAAAGTTTATTTTAAACAGCTCATGCATTTTAATTGCTCGTTTTTCTTGTCACAAGATAACGTGAAAAGAGTGGCAGCTAGTTGTGTAACTTAGTCAGATGTTTTGTGGCTGATGCTGATTCAGGACACCGAACGGGAGCTCTGTTTGTGTTAGAAAAACTACCCCGTTCTGGTTCGTGCAGAGAAACCGAGTGGCTGCACATTTCCGAAATGCCTGCTTTGCATTGTTTGAACTGGAATTAGAGCGACTTCAAATCTTGGGGGGTGAGATGATGATAGCCTGGTAATAAACGTGGTCCTGCTCTCTGCCTTAACTATGCTTTCTCCATCCCTTTTGCCTATAAGGCAAAGCTGTGATTCAGGAGTCCTCTCTAGCCTTGAAAGCGGTAACGAGCTCTTTCTAGAAAGAAGGAAGAGGCGGTCCAAGTTTTTTCAGAATTAATTTGTTGCTCTTCAGGATTAAAAAGATGGTTATCTTTGCCTGTCGGTCAAACATATTTGAACATCAGAAGTAACTACAGGAAATTTCATATGTGTGTAGCGGTGGAATTAGTTACGACTGTCAAAAACTTAATATGGAGAATATGTGTACTACAGATTATTCTCGTGAAGAGTAGTGTTTTATGTGTTTAAATAAGCCAAGATTTAGCTCTAAGTGTTTAGACTGAATACAAAGGTACAAGGTTGAATTCCTTTATGTCAGAGAACACCTTAGGTCAGAATAAGACATATTTGCTTCAACATCTGATTGAGAAATCACATTGTCCTGTCTTCAGGATACAAAGGTTTTTTTGCTCTTTGGTTATTTTCCTTTAGTAGTAATCTTGGTTTTCCCATAATGTGCTTTACAGCTCAGAAGCAATTAAAGGTGCAGTTATTGGAATTGATTTGGGCACAACAAACTCCTGTGTGGCAGTTATGGAAGGAAAGCAAGCGAAAGTAAGTAAAAAATGAATAACCAGCTTGCAGTAATGGTATTAGAAGTTTGAATATCCAAATTCATGTTCTCACTGGCACTGTTTTTTGATGGTACCCTATTAATTTCTTTTTTACGTAGGTGCTGGAGAACTCCGAAGGTGCCAGGACAACTCCTTCTGTTGTAGCATTTACGGGCGATGGAGAACGCTTGGTTGGGATGCCAGCAAAGCGGCAGGCGGTAACTAACCCCCACAACACCTTCTATGCTACCAAACGTCTGATCGGGCGGCGCTTTGATGACTCTGAAGTGAAGAAGGATATGTGAGTGAGGATGGGGGGCGATTCTGCAGCCAATGGGAATGCTTCAAATACGATACTGTATAAGATGACCTATTTAAAAATATGACCCTGTTTTAGGTGAAGTAGGTAACGCCTTCACGACTCAAAGGTTCATTGCTTATGTTGTGAGAGCCGAGCTGTATTTTGCTGCACTGGGTACTGATCTTTTTAAGGTTTTCAGAGAAAACGTCAAAGGTCTGCCATTTAGTTTCTCATCCCCCACGGCCTTGCTGATGCTGTACAGAACAGTCAGCATCTACCAAAGGAGACTTTGGTTGTTCTGGAGGGTGTTTATGACCAAAGCTGTATGATCTTTCTTGAGGCTTGTGATAGAACGCTGTACCTCATTAAAAGCAGAAGTAGTACATGGGTACTTTTGGGACTCCCTGGATCTGTGGCTGCTGTTGGCAAGCTCAGTATTCTTTGCTTAGAACTTTTACATGTTTGTTTGCTGATACTAATTCTAGGATTGTTTTGTGTTGTATACTGATACAGAAATTGAGTGTGGAATTCTTCTCTTTTTCAGCAAGAACGTTCCATTTAAAATTGTCCGTGCCTCCAATGGTGATGCCTGGGTAGAGGCTCATGGCAAACTCTATTCTCCGAGCCAGATCGGTGCCTTTGTACTAATGAAGATGAAGGAAACTGCAGGTTGGTAGAGTTTGGTCTCTGCTTTGGTGCGCACAAGCATGACTTTGGTGCTGGGCCATGGTAAAGGACAGTGCTGCAGCCATAAAGATACTTCTTTGGTACAGGAGTCCTTGCATGGCAGGCCCCTGT
>NW_009697633.1:1164-21734 GCF_000703405.1 Apaloderma vittatum | reverse complement strand
TGCTGGGCTGCCAAAAAACCTCGTGGAAGATCAGTGCTTACCTCAAACTGGGATTTTTGGCAAGATATCAGTGTTTTGCTTAAAACTTATTCTTACCAAGGTTGAATACTAATTGAGTTGATACTCAGCTTGAATTGAATTGAATGCACACTTACTCAGAAGAGGGAGCTCCTTTTCCTTGCAAGCTGAAGTCCTTGTGCCTTGCAGGCTGCAGCTGAGCGTGGGCTGTGGCAGCCAGGGTTGTAAATGGCTTTGTTCTTATCCAGCTACAAGATACATAGTAAGAAAAGAGGTGTTCAGGGCTAACACAGAGGTATAACTCCCCTCAGTGCATTCTCACTGCATCATGCACGTTCTTTTTTTTTTTTCAGAGGGTCTAAGTTGGCACTTGATGACATCCTTCTCTTTTTTGTGCGAGATTTGTGACCTTAAGTTAGTGCATAATGTCTGTTTTTCATGACCTGCTGTCTCAAATGCTGATAAAGTTAGTATATGTACGATATTTGTGCTATATAAAGGTTCCCTACAGCAGACTTCGAATAGGATGAAAATTAGTAAGGTTTAAGTACATCACGTGTTGAACACTCCAAAGAAATGAAAAACTACTTCAGTCCCACACACTAAAATGACAAGCTCTCAGATGAATTCTCACTGCCAAGTGGCATCCACTCCCCAATTGAATTGTGGAGGTGCAGCTTTGCTGTTCTATCAGAAGCCTAGGAGCTTGCAGAAGGACTTGATTTCTGCACAGCTTCCTCTGCACCTTCCTGGAAGGCAGCTTGTTCTTGGACAGCAAGCCTGTCTTCTGTTCTTAGTTCAGGAAACATATTTCAAATTGCATAATGACTTGGCGATATTATTGTCTTATGAGGATAACTTTCTGTTTGGTCTCCTTTTTTCTCCAGAAAATTACTTGGGACATTCAGCAAAGAATGCTGTGATCACAGTCCCTGCTTACTTCAATGATTCTCAGAGACAGGTATGCACCAGGCTGTTAGATTTTTGGGCTTAGAAATGGTGTTTAGTTTTCTCTCAGTAGGCAGCACTCTTCCTCTTTTTTTCCCCTCAGGCTACAAAAGATGCTGGGCAGATCGCTGGCTTGAATGTTTTGAGGGTGATTAATGAACCAACAGCAGCTGCACTTGCCTATGGTCTGGACAAGTCTGAAGACAAAGTGTAAGTGCCTGGTCATAGCACCTACCCTCTCTTAAACAAGCACGCTCTTAATTTGCTTTCTGAAGGCCCCTTTCTGCTTTCTGGTGTTTTTTTTTTTTTTTTAAATAATTGGTTGGAGTTCTGCCAAAGTAGACTCATCAGAATGAGTCAGTGCAGTGTAATGTCACCTCTGTTCTATGCCAGCAGTACTTGTTAAAGAAAGTGAGTTCATAACTTGCAGCTACAACTTAATTATCAAAGCAGAGTGTCAGTTTAATTATCTTACCTACTGGTAGCAGCGGTAGGTGTGGCTAAGGGCAGCTGGGTGTAGCAGCAGTGTAGCCCAAGAGGTATGCTGGGGTTTGGTGCCTGGTATCTGCACCTTGCACCTTCTTCCCTGGCTGCATCCAGCTTCCTATCAGGGTTCTGTTACAGGTTTTGTATTTCTAATGTATATTATAGTGCTGTGAAAGCCTTGAATATGAAAAACATGTTTCACAATGATTGTGGTGTCCCTGCCCTTGTCATTGGATGTGAGTGTGTCCTTTTTTTGAAGAAGGAAGAACTGCCCTCTCTGAAACAACTGGCAAGGTTAAGCATTGTGCAGTATGGCTTTCAGAGAAGACATCTGTGTGGGCTCTAGAGTGCTCAAGGAACGTGTATGCTGTGTAATGTGTATGCCGCTGTTTTTAGAGCCGTTAACTTCTGTGGACAGCAACACGAATTCTGCACACTTTTTCTCCTGAGGAGAGAAATTTTAGAGCTGCACAACTTTGTCTACAAAGTAATGTTTATCTGCATCTCTTTTTGTAGTATTGCAGTCTACGATTTGGGTGGTGGCACTTTCGATATTTCGATTTTGGAAATCCAGAAGGGAGTCTTTGAGGTGAAGTCCACCAATGGGGACACTTTCTTAGGTGGAGAAGATTTTGACCAGGCACTGCTACAGTATATTGTTAAAGAGTTCAAGAGAGAGGTAAGGCATCTCATCAGAAGTCCATCTTGTGTTATGTGTTTGTTTCAACCTCACTTAGCATCTATAAAAGAGCAGGAATTTTCTTAAATTCTTGGGACTTAATTTGTAATCTGTGGCACAGCTGAAATTTAAGAGTATTAGACACCTGTTAGCCTGGCCTCCAGTTCTTACACTTACTTTCTTGAGGTAGAATATTCCTCTCCTGGAAGACACAAAATAGCAGGATTTCTACCTTTTTCCTCCTAGTGTACCAGGACTATCCTATGCAGAGTCTGCTTACTTTTAATAATAAAAATCTGTGATCGGATATTTGCTGTATGATCACTGCCAGAGCAGAGAGGGCTCACAGATATTTTTTGAATTCTGAATACATTTGCTAGAAGTGAGAGAGATCAGCAGAATTGCACATATTGGGCTGTATTTTTACAAGTGTCTCCACAGTCAGGAGCGATGGGAAGGTGGACTGCAGAGAGCAAAAGCCACTGATCCTGTGCAAAAGCCCAGAGCCTGTTAACCTGTATTGTTTGTTGCTTAGATGGGTGTTGACCTGACTAAAGATAACATGGCCCTTCAGAGGGTGAGAGAAGCGTCGGAGAAAGCAAAGTGTGAGCTTTCCTCGTCTGTGCAGGTAGGTGGCCGAGTTCAAAGCAGTCCGGTAAAACGCTGTGGTACATCATGTGTTTTGCATTATTTTTGTTTATAAAGCTCTATAAAATTGCTGCTTTTTTCTTACAGTGGCAGAACAAGCTTCTGCAAAACCAAGTGGCATCACTTTAACCAGAAGTCTTTTTAGCAGGGTAGGCTGTTGCAGAGCACAGTTGTTGGAAGCTGAGAATGTTAGTGGATGCTGGGTTTTGCCTTTCTCATCTTGCAGGGAATGTGACCTTGTTCCTAACTTAATATGTTTTTCGAAAATATAATGGCCATCAGGGAATTTAGCTGCAGATAGTGCTGCTGGGTTGCTGGAAGCACTTGCAGCTTTTCCAAAACCTTGGTGCTACTCATTCCACTGAAACAGCTAATTTGTCTAATAATAATAATAAATAATTTCTGGAAAGAAACTTTCCGTTTTTGTCTATAGAAGTGTTGTCTATACAATGGGCAATATATACCCCCTCTTTTTTTTTTCTCCACATGCTTTGTATATTAGTGTATTCAAGCATGTCCTTTATGCACTACTGAATAAGGAGCTGGAGAAGCAGCAAGTTGGGGGTATAATAGTCTTGCCTAAGTGAAATTAAGGTCAATTATATAGTAATTGAAATGGGGGCACTGCCAGTTTCTAGGTTCTGAATAAACATAATTTTTTGATGGTGGTCTTTTAGTTGGCCAGTGGGGAGCTCATAGCAAGGAGTTTAGGCCAGTCACAATGGATGCATAGTTCTGCCAGAGACATAGCAGGCTCTGTTTTACTAGCTCAAGAGTTGGCAAATACAGTTTGTTCATACCAGGAAAAACTGAATTCCTTAACTCTTTAGTGCTGAAGGGAAAACAACTTGCTTTTGGCCCTGTTTTCCCCGGATTTTTGGCCATGCTATTTATAGAGTGAATGCACGCCTGTGGTCAGTAACATGGGTTAAGTTCTTGTTGTGTATACTTAATTTCTAGAGCTTAGAGCACTGATGTTCTTAATTGCTTTGATTTGTAGTATGTTTTGATGTCAGAATGACTCAGCACTTGAACAAGATGTTTTCAGTATGAGATTTACTTTAAAAATCCAGCATGTGAATTTGTAAGATCATTCACAGATAGCCATGAGAAGTGGGGATTGTAGTCCCTGGCACTGATAAATTCATGTTAAATGGCAACGGACTGAATGTGAAACATGTTTGTGTTTAGAAACGGTCACGACTTACTTCCTTCAAGTAGCTTCCCTTAAATGAAGTGTTAGTCATTTGGCAAAATCTTTTGGAACTCTGAAGGTGGGCTTTCTTCTGTGTCGTGCTACAGGAAGAGGATTAAGATTGTCACTTCTGATGTGTCAGCGCTTACTTCCTGACTATGGTAGAAATTAAATTGTTTTTCTTAACGATACAAGACCTCAGAGTAACATAGTATTGAGATTAGAATTTAACTGTTTAACCATGAGATGCGTAACAAAACTTTTCTGTCTTGCCTGAAATGTACAAACATAAAAGTGTGCTTGTTGCTACTTGAAGTCTGGGCTGCAGAGTGAACAGGCACGTAGGTGCTTCATTACAGGCACAACAGAACCTGTAGCTTGATCTAAAACCTTACCTTACATTCCTGTTTCTCACTCCGTGTCTGTTTCTGTGCTGCAGACTGATATTAATTTGCCCTACCTTACTATGGATGCCTCTGGACCAAAGCACTTGAACATGAAGCTGAGTCGCTCGCAGTTTGAGGGAATTGTAGCCGATCTGATCAAAAGGACGGTGGCACCGTGCCAGAAAGCCATGCAGGATGCTGAAGTCAGCAAGAGTGACATTGGTGAAGTCATCCTTGTCGGTGGCATGACCAGGATGCCGAAGGTATGAGCTAAGTCCCTGTTAGAGGCAAAGCTGGCACAGCTACGCAGTGTTTTCTGTTGAGGGTGGTCTGTTACAGAGAAGTTGGGAGTTGGAGAGCTTGAGAGCTCCAGCAGCTGAAGGCTCCCAGGAGCAGAGCAAACGTGCTGAGTGGTCACATGAAAGCAGTGGCAAGGGACTCTCTCATCAAGCTTAATTAGCTCAGCTTGGATCTGGGGGCTGTGGCTGAGTCGTGCTTTACAAAGGCAAGCGGGAGGTACCAGGAGTTGAAAATTGAACTTGACTTTCTGATGTGGACCGAACACGAGCAGCATTGTTCAGATACACACGGTGTTTTCTGTTGTTGTGGGCTCCAGCGTACGATACAGGTACGCTTCAGGGACAGGAACCCCTCAGCAATCTTCACCTTTGCGTGGATTCCTTCCCCTGTGTAGAGCATTTAGAGCTAGCTGTGAGGAAACTGCACAAGCAGAACAGCTCTGTTACCTGCTGTTTGCCTGTACTTGGCTCCTTGCTTGAGGTTGAATACTCTTAAGCTTATTTAACTGGCCGATCCAAATGCTTGTTGCCTAATATGTGGTCCCTGTATTCTGTGGTGATAAGCACCAACATGTAACTTAGAAGCTTACTTTGCAGACATGCACAATCTTGCAGATAAGGTGCTGTCTGTTGGTGATTTACTGTTCTTGTTAGCAATGCAGAGTACTGCTTAGCTCCCCTGGAGTCAGAGCTGAACCTGCATGTATGCTGCTCTCTTCAAGGGCACAGCTTGTCCTTTTCTACAGAGATTGTAAAAAAACCTCATTCCATAGGGATCACTCAGGCTTGTACTCTTTGTTTGCTGTGAAGATTTGTGATTTGCACACTCTTTTACTCTTTCTAGGATAGTGAGTGTGCAAACGGTCCTGTTTAGATTTGGTGCTGGGGTTTTTTCCCTCCCTGTGTTAAATGAGCTTGGTGGCTGGAGGCGATACCAGTGTGTGCAGAAGGTCACCCAGACAGGGGAAGCAGAGCAACAGGATAAACAGAAGCTGCTGCTCTGGCCAAAGCTCAAGTGGAGTAACTGCGCTATACCTTCCCAAAGTCCCTGCTCTTCCAGCTGGAGAAAGGGAAAATGGTGTGGTTAGCTACACATGCAAAGTGATGGAAAACAGTTCTAGAAGCGGGAAAACCCTTCATGAAACATTATGTATCCTTTACAGGTGGAAGACGGTACTTTAATTTTTTTTTTAACCCCTTTTTATAACCCCAACTGACTGTGACTTTGAGCTTACAGAATGCTTCTCCAAGAGGCTGTAGTTACAGCCCTGACCCCCAAGATCAGCGCTGACATGTCACACACAGCACAGAGCCTTCTCTCATGTACAAGGTTGTGTTCACCCTCTTAGGAGGGAACGTGCCTTCTTTGGGGTGTTCCAGTGCTCCAGGAAATATACTGTGGGTGGTTAGAAGTATGGAGGGTTTTTTACTGCAAAATGTGTTTCCAGAGGGATAGACTTGCACTTAATTATACGTTCATTTATAAAGTGTCTTCCTGTAGTGAACACTCACGGCAGGTGTCTCCTGGCTTAAGTGCAGAGGAGTTGACGTTTGCTTACAGCACGCTGTGCCGATGTGTGCTGAACAAGTGTGCTTGGGGAGGAGGGAAGCTGCGAGTGGGAACCACATCCCACACCTTTCTCTTGTAAGGCAGAGGAGTGGACTGGTGAGCTGTTCTCTGGTGCAGACACCTTATTGCAGTCCCATCTGGATAATTCAGCAACAAATCTGTTGCAATCGTGACACAGCCTTCCGAAAGGACAAGAGCAGGGAAAAGTTAATGACGTAGCTCAGGCTGTCTGCTGACACAGCAAATCTACTTTTCTGGTGAAACAGCACACTAGCTAAAGAGTTTGAAAATATTGTGCTTTATACAGTTTCCTCTTTTTCCCTCTACGCACAAACAAGATGAGCTGTCCTTCTGCTCTGAATTTATTTATTTTTTCTATTTTCCCTGTGCTCTGCCTCCACAGCTGTACTGTCCTTGACAGCTGTGTTCTGCCCAGTGTTGGCTTGTATGAGTTCCCAGGGACCAGTCCTTGACTGCTGCTTGATAAGCGTGGAGTGATCCCTTCTGAATATGGCTGGGCTATGCGGGAGGACTGGTGTGGGTTGACTTGCGGCTGGCAAATGTGATTGCGAGAAAGTCTCCAGAGGAGTAGTTGTCTAGACTGAAACAAGTGTGTTTAATAGGATGTGCGGAAGGTGGGGACTTAGGGAGTGGTTACAAGCCTGAATCTTAGTAGTTGTCTTATGCCGCAGGATTACATGGCAACAGGAGCATAAAGATACAAACCTTTAGCTCAGGCTAGCGTGTTCTTGTGGCCACAACACTGGGCAGTAATGGTTCCTCTGCATGAGCCGTGTTTTCTCTCCATTCAGGTGCAGCAGACTGTGCAGGAATTGTTTGGCCGCGCTCCGAGCAAAGCAGTTAATCCTGACGAAGCCGTTGCTATTGGTGCAGCTATTCAAGGTGGTGTGCTAGCTGGTGATGTTACTGATGTGCTGCTGCTGGATGTAACTCCCCTCTCCTTGGGGATTGAGACACTGGGAGGTGTCTTCACAAAGCTCATCAACAGGAATACCACCATCCCAACTAAGAAGAGCCAGGTACAGATTGACTCTAGATGCGTGGGTCTCCTGTGGTCTTAAACACCCAGGCTACGCAAAACATCCTCATCTGGCAAGGAGAAGTAGTGTAGTTTAATATCAGCCACTAAGTATCTCTGATTATTAGTGTGCCCAAGAGGGAGCAGGTAAGTTGAGTTATGGTGTGCCAAGATCCCCCAGGATGTTCGTGGCCTGATCAGGATTGGAGCGTGTGTGCCGTGATGTTAAATGTCAACACATCATTCTGAAGAAGAATTGTGTGGAGACCTTCTGTAACTGAGCACCACACCCGTTTGAGACCCCATTTCTTGGGCTGCACGCCTCAGGAGGGATTATTTTTTTTTCCTGTGGTGTAAGGCCCTAGCTGTAGACTTGGGTGTGACCCTTTTCTTTTACTTGCCCTTGTCTGGACCTTGTAGTGTGTGCTCTTAGTGATAACACTTGCTCTGTGTGGGGTTGGGGCAGGAGCCCTGCCTCTACAGGAGGAAATTCTGCCTGCCACTAGAGACTGCTGCTGACATGGCATTGCCAGTTTTCGTGTGCTTAAGTGCATACGGGACAAATGCCAACTGTTGCTAGTCTTGGTGTTTCAGTGTTTTGTCAGAGGAATGGGAACAACAACAAGCATTTAATGATTCTTCATCTCTTCAGAGTAGCTTCTCTACTTCTTTCCTTGTTGTTCAGTCAGCTTGTAGCTGTGTTCCGATTTACTAGCAGTAACTTTCTGTTCCTTTTCTGCAGGTGTTTTCTACGGCTGCTGATGGGCAAACTCAAGTGGAGATTAAAGTCTGCCAGGGAGAGAGAGAGATGGCTAGTGACAACAAACTTCTTGGCCAGTTCACACTGGTAGGTTGGCTACTCAGCATTCATGACCTTAAACTTGACCTTCTTGGGGAAGCTCAAAGCCTTCTCCGTTTCAGTTGACCCCTGAAGGCAGTGTTGAGGAGTCATCTTACAAAAGACATTTGACCCTATTTGTAGTAAAAAAGCAGTCTCTAAAGGCACAGCCCGGTTCTGACACAGCCTTACAGTGCCAGGGGAACAACTAGCATTTAAGACAGAGCTCAAAGGTTCTGAGCAGTTTTGTGGCCGCTGTCTGCAGCTTTAGGCCCTCGTCACCTAGAAGTACCCTCTCTACCTCTGGGCACAAAGAGCTCGGTAGTACCAGGCCTTCACAGCAAATAGCCTGAATGCTGGCCTTTCCTCTGGTGTTGCAAAAACAAGACTTGGAGCAGGCTATGTGATATCTGTAGTCCCAGGGATAACCCATTTTTAGCCTTGTGCTCCTTCTCTGTGAATGCCTGTGGAACTGTGCCGCTTACCGGAGAACACGTGCTCCCCAGGGGTTTGTCTGCCCAGCCAGCTCCCTGCGCAGAGTTGGTTTGGTCAGTGTTGGCAAAGTTTGGCACTGTTATAGCTGTTGAGTCAAGCTTGCTCTTGCTGGGAAGAGCCCCACAGAAAAGAAACACTTTGCCTTTCTTCTATAGTTTCGGAGGCAGCCGTGCTGCCTGTCGCTCTTTTGAAACAGTAGCCTCGGAGGTAGTCATTGAAATGTAGTTATATCCAGACCTGAGGAGCTGTGTCCATGGAAGAGGGGCTGCTTTAGCAATAAGTCAAATGAAACCAAACTTGCTGGCTGCCTCTTTTGGTTTCTGTGCACTTGTCCCAGGTAGAAATCTGCATCCTCCAAGTCTGTTAAGACAGATAGTGCTAGTTCACCATGTGAATGCCAACAGGTATTTAGAGGACTTGGCTCTGGGGGCTAGTTAACTGGTTCAGCTGACCATTCACCAAGATAACATGTCCAACACTGGAGCCTCCTACCCTGAGCTCGTGTCCGTGTGGGAGCTAATGGCTAAGCCTTTCTCATTCTTAGGTTGGGATTCCTCCAGCGCCGCGTGGAGTGCCCCAGATTGAGGTCACTTTCGACATCGATGCTAACGGCATTGTTCACGTGTCGGCCAAGGATAAAGGCACTGGACGTGAACAGCAGAGTAAGTGCTGCGGGGAGCTGCCTGGGGATGAGGAGGAGAGACATGGAGCAGCAGTGAAGCTGCAGCACGCTGGGCTCTGAGGGTAACACAAAGTGACTCCAAAGGTGATCCCCTTGATGCTCATGGTCCACGGTTGGGGGCTGTGCAGCACCTTACTTGATTAAGAGTAAGGATGACACAAGCAGCCTGTTGCCAGTGCAACATAGATGCAGTTAAAGTAATTTTGACTGAAGTGCCTCATCTGGAAAGGAGGGTAAAGAGTTACTCCATAATGAAGTGGGTAAAAGGAGAAGTGACAACTGACCTGTAGTTTAATTTTAAGGAAATAAAGCTTCTGTAAATGTACACCACTCTATTGCCCTCTCCGTTAACCTCCGGATACAGAGTGCCGCTGATGGATGCTTTCTCCTTGCAGATTAGAGAGAGATGAAGCATCTGCCTGTACCAAGGGCAAGGAAGTCCTCACCAGCAGGGTTTTTACCATGTTCTGAGTCATTTTGCACCTTTTGCTGGCCCTTTCTAGGTCCTGCTATCTGCTGTGATCACTGTAGCAATGTTTCAGCAGAGTGCAACTGTTTCCTGGAGTTTCTTATGTGTATCAGCTGTGCTGCAGTCCCCTTGGAGGTGTTGGGCACACAGGTGTTTGTGGAGCAGTGTTCCTGCTGCTTTTTCAGGTGTGACCTGTGTCACTGAGGAGCTCAGAGTAGTCACATTCTGCGCAATGTTACCCTGAACGGACAGAAATCAGGGTTTGGAAATGCAGCACCCTGTGTAAATTGTTCTGAGCTGTGCTGGACGTGCTGTTCCTTTGGGAGTGCCCTCTGCTAACACGGGAAGAGGTTGCTGTTTGTTTGAAGGTGTCAGCTTTTAAGGGACAAATTGAATCAGGAAGATCTATGTTGAATCCCAGTCATGTCACATACAGCTGGTTTGTTTTGAATTACTCCATTACAAAGCTCTTGAAATTCAGGTATTTTGAAGCAACAGGTATTTTCCGTAACACCTCGTTCGTTTACATCCATTTAGACTGGAAAGCTCTCTAAATGGCAGGAGGCTTGGGGACTGCTTCAAGCTGTCAGTGTGTTTTGCTCTGTAGTGCAGTGAAATGTTAGGCCTGGTGTTCTGGGGTAATTAACCACACGGTTGACATTTTCTAAAGCTCTGTTGTAGGCTCAGAAAATTAATTTAAAGCATTTGTAAATTCCCATGATAGAAAATAAATAACTTTTGTGCCTCTAACTGCGAAGGCTATATACTGCCCTTCAGTCCATTCTTGGAGGCATCCATTTGAGCAACCAAATGCATGCTCCAGTTAAGAAAAATGCTATTTACTCTGTACTGGCAACTTGAAGACGTGGTGGTCTTCACAATACTGCTTGACTTTCAGCTTAAATTTATTTCCAAACCACACTGCTTGTTACTTTGATTTTCTACTAGATTCTCCATGTGTTGGCAGCCTTGTAGCTCTGAGTGAAAGTTTCCTGATAATAGGCAACCAGAATTATTTTGCTGTCTGTCTATGTGCAGACATGGTCCTCATTATAAAGCCAAACTCCTTGTACCATGGCTGCATCCAAAGGACACGTGTGTGTCTGTTTAGAGGTTTGTATTGTAGTGTGGACAAACACTACGTAGAAAACTTCTAATGAGGATCCTAGTATACCTTTTTCTTTTCTTTCTGCATTTTGCTGTGTCCAGGATATCGTTCCTCCCCTTTTCCAATGAAACTATGCTTTACTGCAAAACTTGGCTTATGTCTAAACTCTTATTTTGTGGCATAACTGGGGAATAATAAGGGACCTTGAGGACCCCATCTGTAGAATCATGTTGTGTTGTCTTATCTTGCCACCAGCCTGGACTGCTTTCCAACAGTGAGAGGAATCTCTGCCCTGGTAAAATGATGCCTTCTCTCTGGATGTTTTCTGATTTTTGGATTTTTGGGTTGGTTTTTTTTGTGTGGTTATTTGTTTGGTTTGGGAGCTTTGTGTCCTCTGTTTCCAGAAGGAGAAACTGCAGGGCAATCAAAGTGACATGCAGACTGGTGGACAGGAGGTGTCTGGCAGAGCTGAGAGCACAGACCTAAGATATCAGGCTTTTCTCTTACCAGCAGCATCAGTGCCTCTTCAAAGACTGGCTGTCTGGCTGTCTTTGTTCTACACATGGGGTCTTCACAGGTGCAGAGTCATTGACCGAGACTGCTGCTCTTGAGAGGGTTTGGGAAATAATCTCTCCTCAAAGATGAGAGCACTCTCATTGTTAATGTTTCTTCTCTAACAGTTGTTATCCAGTCTTCTGGTGGCCTTAGCAAAGATGAAATTGAGAACATGGTGAAGAATGCAGAGAAATATGCGGAGGAAGACAGACGAAGAAAGGTAATGTGGTTGTTGTGGTATCTTCCACCTGGTGGTGTTACTGCTGTTCTGTGCTGTTAACTGTGCCCACCTCAGAAGCTCCTCAAAGGAGCTGTTGGCTCAGGTCTGTGTAGTCTTGAGCTGTTCCCTTGGGCAGCTACCTGAACATCTGTTTGCTTCCTTATATTCAGTTTATACTCCAGAGTTGCAAGATGATTTGTGCAGAGGCTTTTGGGTTTAGGTTGGGTAACTTGTTGTGTGACTGGCACTTTAATTCCTCCCTGAAGAATTCCTGGGATGTAGAGACAGCAAACTCACCTGCCCGTTACTCGTGACAAGCAGCTTTGCAGCTGTGGTTAGGCTTTTTGTCATTAATGCTCTTTACTGTCCCCTTGCCTGTTGCCTCGGCTCTTTGTTTGAAGCTAGCCTGCTACAGCTGGGTTCTCATGGCAATATTCCATTTAAGTGGTAGCAGTATGGGGATATTTAAGCTACTTCTCTGAGTTTATTATAAACCCTAATTTATAGAGTGTGCCAAGTAAAGCTGCACCTCAGCCTCTCCCTTCGTAAGTGGGAGGTTGCTTTCCATAGTGCTTCAGATCTCACTGGGGCTCCTTGAATGCTGCCTTCATCTGAGGGCAGCGTTTGCCCTCAGCGCAGACAAAGCCATTAGGAGGGGTGTGAAATGACTTTGTCAGGAAAAGGCTGACACTTGCCACAGTTGAATGACAGAACCTTCGATAGACCCAGGACTAATGGTTGGAATTAATTGGTTTAATGAAGGTAGTACTAATGAATTATATCACCAAATATAGACCATTGCTTGCCTTTTTTTTTTTTTTTTTTAAGCAGGCCTACTCTTGGATATGGCACTGGCATATGTTTAGCCATTACTGAAACTGGCACACTGAGTTCATCCACTTTGTGTCCTCCTAGTCCATAGAAACATGACTGAGGTGTTCAGGCAGAGCTGCAGATCTCACCCTCAGTAGTGAAGTGAGCGGAAGAACACTGAAGGGGAGAGTGGATAGAATAAATACACATGAAGTAGCATCGCCTTGCCTCAGAACCTCTAAAGTGTTGCCTTCTTAGAATTTGTAGGTTAGATGGAGAACGTTTAAATACTTTTGTCTGAAAGTCCCACTGTTTAAATAACCGCATCATTGCCATGAAGTGTGGGTTGTGACCTGGCATTGGAGGAGACTGGGCTAAGCGCTTATTCCTGTTGCATTACTTGGGCTTTTGGCTCTTAAATTGCTGAGAAAGTTCTTCCCTATCGCAGTCCTGAGGTTGAGCTTGTCTGTCTGGTGACCTATCAGATGAAGGTGATTTGGTTACCTTAACTAACATGTCTCTTTGACTTGCACAGTTTGTAATTGTGAAAATTCACTTGTTACACCTTTCTGATCGTGATTTTACTGCCATGGAAGTATCATGAGTGCATAAATAGAGTTACCACTCTGCTGAACTTGACATACTGCTGTGAAGCTTGGCATCCCACAAAGAGTGAAGGCAGAGTGTAGAGACAAAATTATTTTTCATCATCTTTCTGCTGTAGGTGAGGAGAGGACTGAGTGCCCCAGAGGCCATTGCTGGTGAAATAGATGATGTTGACACTGGAACTGAGTTATGTCTCAGCAAGATTCCTACTGTTCTGTACTTAGAGCCCATCTCCTCCTCAGTTGGTTGTCTTTGCAACACTTAACACTAGGAACTGGTATTTCTTACCTAGCACAGTGGGGTTTTTCCACTGTTGAGACGTTAAAAGCATTTGTAGTAAGGGATATAACTGAAAAAAACCCCAGAATCCTAGTTGCTTCTTGTGCCCTTGTTGCTACATAAGCGTAAGAATATTTTGCAGAAGCTCTGTTGCTTTTGGAGCAGGGCAGGGAGAGCTGTGCTGTCTTGCAGTAGCTGGCTTTTTCAGTGTGCTGACAATTGTGCTCTATTAGTTGCTTCCACTTCCAGGGGAGCGAGTTAGAGTGTGAAAACGTGAGGACTGGCTTGCATAAACTCCCTGTTTGGGCTTACTGGTGCCAGAATGCACCTAGAAATGGTTTGCTTGCGTTTCTTCTTGCCCCCTTGCTGTTAAGAAGGACCCTGGGTGGGAACTGGAATGCAGTTCAGCAGTTGGGGTAAAGAAACGTCAGCTGCTAGCTCACAGGAACACGGCTTGTGTTGCCGGTGGTGTGTGCGGTCGGCCCTGACGAGCTCTCTTCCCCAGGAACGTGTGGAAGCTGTGAACATGGCCGAAGGCATCATCCATGATACAGAGTCTAAGATGGAGGAGTTCAAGGATCAGCTGCCAGCAGATGAGGTAGGTAGTTGCTGATAACAGTAAAAGAGGTAAGATTCCTTACTGGCTCTTTGCTCAAATTCTCACTTGACTCATGGCTGGCTCTGGCCAGTGGCACCGACTCGGTGTGTGTTGCCTTGCTGCCTAAAGATGGCAGAGGCATCAACTTTTCCAGTTTTTGGGCTTGATGAGTGGGATGAGCATGGCAGACGGGAGGATGTAAGGACATGCTTAGAAGAACATGTCTTGGATAATAGCAAATATTCTATTTCCATGTCTTTAGATAATAGCAGATATCCTTAGATAATAGCAAATATTTCAGAGTGCGAGTTCAGTGTTACTGAGGATCTAAGAGCCTGGGAAGCTGTTAATGAAAGGTTTCTGTGTTAATTATGTCCTTGACTTGACCTCGCAGTGATTTGATAAGGACTGTACTGTGGCCTCCGTGAGAGGAAAGTTTTGCTCAGAAACTGGAGCTTATCACTGGTGCCTACTCATGTATTAGCAGAGGAGTGAAGGCAAAGCTGCTGTGCACTCCCGGCAGTACAAACACAGTGCCCAAGAACTTGGAGGCAACGAGAATTAGTGTTCACTCCAGTTTTTCTTCTTTGGAGTGGACATTTAGTATCAAAAGAGCACTTTTCACACCACTGACAATTTCTGCTTTATGAATTTCAAAAGCTAAGTTTAAAACAGCTTACACAATCTTCAAGTTAACACCTTTCACAGGCAGAATAAAAGGGCTCCTATGGGCTCTGTGAGGTGTCTGAGGGAACAAGATTATAGTCTGATCAGTTTAAATGCTATTTTTCAACCCACCTTCTCTCTTGCGGGATGGATATTGGCTGGCTCTGTGTTTGGGATTATGATCACTGGAGTTTTTCTCTGACAGGAGCACAGGGGCTAAATCCTTGTCCCCTGCAGGACCTGTTCCCTGTAACGTTTTTGGTGGGGGGCGGAATACCAAGGGAAAGTAGGTAGCAGTGCTTGGAAGAAGCTCTGTGCTCTCTGGGTGGGGGTGGTGGCCTGACACAGACAGCATTGATCACCTTTCCCTTCTCGCGGGTCTGAATGAGAACTCTGCCCACGTTCTGACTGCGAACGCTGCTGAGCAAGCGCTGCCAGCACAGCTGTCCCCCCGTAACCCCGCTTCTCCGGGCCTGCCTCTCCAGCAGCATGCCAGTCTGACGGAGAAATGCCAGACTGTGTGGAGGGTTTGACAGATGGCAACAGGGGCTGGGATGGGACCACGTTGCTTTTGTTTGCTTTTCTGCTCTTTCTCCCATGTGCAACAAAGGGTGGTGAAGAGCCTTACTCGTTGGCTTTCTGACAGGGCCTTAACTGTAGATGAAAACCAGTTTTCTTTGCGCTCGCCCTGGCTCCTGGGGTGACTGACTCACTGGTGAGGTGTGCCAAGGGGAGCAGCTCTCGTCCCTGGCGGGCTGCTCAGTCTCTGCAGGGCTTTCTGTCCTTGGCGCCTCAGCTGAGATGGCAAACAAGGGGAGTGATTAATGCCAACTGTGGCACATTTAGTGAAGTGGAGAGGTGCCCATGAGGAACTGAGCACAGTCCTGCTCCCTGCAGCCTGTATGGCTCAGTTTGAGACTTTAACTTCATGGTTTCTGGCAAAAAAAGAAAAGTGGTTTTGTTCTGGCCAATAGGTGGGTGAAATGACAGGGATGAGATACTCAGTGAATGAAGTGCTGAATTTCATCATGGTTTTTCTGTGGCTTGTTTGCAGTGCAACAAATTAAAGGAAGAAATTGCTAAAATGAGGGAACTTCTGGCTCGTAAAGATACTGAAACAGGAGAAAACATCAGGCAGGCAGCAACCAGCCTGCAGCAGGCTTCCCTAAAACTCTTTGAAATGGCATACAAGAAGGTAAGTTCATGGTCATTTACATTTTATAAGCCTCAGATGGGGAGGGATGAGTTGGGAGGCCAAACATTTAGTAAGAGCAGGGCTTGGAAGTAGTGCTGGGTCTCAGGGCAGCCCTCTCTGAGTGACACTTGTTGAAGGAGCAGCTGTAGACTGTCGAGTTGAGTTGAAGGCCTGTAGTCTTGGCCATCCTGCCTCCCAGGTGGTGTGTTATGTTATTGCACGGTGCTGTGTGGAAAAGTGCTGGGAGCTCTTAATAAGAAGCATCAAGAAGAGCATGGACAGAGCTTTTCCCATGGTAAGTGTAGAGTGCCTAAAGAGGTAAAAGAATGTCTGGACTCACTTAAGGTGCTGAGCTGTCCTTCATGTGGAAGGCTGCTTCTCTGACGTCAAAATGTTCAATTTTTATGTCCAATGGGAAAGCGTAAATAATGGGAAGATAATTTCCTCCTTAGTAGCAGTCATGCAGAGCTGAAGATTGTTCCCATTTTGCAGTGGACAGTTGCCCTTTTCAGTGAAGGAAGGGTTTCTTTGGTCTAGAACTAACCTAAGCAGCTGGCTAGGAAAATAGTCCAGGAGAAGCATTTTTTTGCTGCCGCAACTAATGTGCCAACTCTTTCGCAGATGGCCTCTGAACGAGAGGGCTCTGGAAGTCCGGGCGATCAGAAGGAAGAGAAGCAATAAGAAGTCTCTGTCTTGCCTTGACTAGAGTATGAAGAAGAGGTCGATATTCTTGACGCTTGGGAGAGAAGGGACCTTCCTGAGCAGCAATGGGCAGAATTCAGACTTACTGTGTTTTTGCAGTATTCTATATATAAAATTCTTTAATGTATAAACTTAGTGATGTGTCTGCTAGATAAATTGTCACTTGATGAGAGTTAATTCATGCCAGATGAAGTTCTAAGTTTTTGGTCCCATGGTATTCATCTGAGACACTTGGGGGACTTACTGATCATTTATGTCTGATATTCGACACAATGGTGTACTAAATCTGATATCAACGTTTGGAAACCATGTCACTAAATCGAGGGGTGGAGATGGAAGTCCTGCTGGACCTGGGAGGAGAATGAGACCTGTATGGGGCCTCCTTGTGGGTCCGAGTACTCGTGAGCAGGTGGTAAGGCCTGTGAGCAGCAGTGACGAGGCTGGTTACATTGCTAGAGAACATTCAGATCTGCAGCTAGGCTGGTACCCTTGTTTTGAAGAAGAAGGGTTACTTCAAATTTAGCTGTAATGCTATTTCTTACAAAAGAGGCTATGTGGAGGTTACAATACTTTGCTTTGTCTGAGCCTTCTGCTCCATCCTGTGTCTGTTCTCTGCTTATGGTAAAACAATTTCCTTGATAATAAAACTGTTATTGGATCCATTCTGGATTTTTTTAAAATAAAAGCAGAAAAGTGTCCAACATGGAGTTCTTGGTATCCTGGTGTTGATGGAGAACATGAGCCTGTGAATTGCCTGTGTGAGTACTAGAGGGGAATGGGCAGCCGGCTGTAGTGGCAGCAGCTTTCTGGACTTGGTGCTTCATTCACGTGGATAAAGAAGGTAACTTGGTGTCAGATTAGGGTTCATCCCTTCTGCCAGTATCATGGCTGCACTCGCAGGAAATGCCTGGAAATCCTGTTGGGATCTGCAGTAGGAGTAGGACTTCACTGTATTGAGTCAGGCTGAGATGGAGTTAATTTTCCCCAGAGCAGCTCTCAGTGCTGTGGGATGTTGTGGTTTTGGTTTTGGTGTGGTTTTTTTTCTGTAGTGGTGCTAGTAGGGTGCTGATAGCACCCCAGTGTTTTGGCTACTGCTGAGCAGTGCTCACACAGCACCGAGGCTGTGGTTTTCCAGCACTCCCCCAAAAGTAGGCTGGGGTGAGCAACATCTTGAGAGGGGACAGGTGACCCAAACGGACCAAAGGGGTATTCCATACCATAGCACATCAGCTCAGATAGAAAAGTGAGAAGGAAGAGAGAAGCGGGGGCCCATTCGTGAATCGTGTTTGTCCTCTGGAGCAACTGCTGTGCCTGTTGGAGCCCCGATTCCTGGGGAAGCGGCTGGACAGCACCCACTGATGGGAAGTAGAGAATAATCTTTGGCTTTGCTTCTGTGCACCGTCTTTGCATTTGCTGTAGTAAACTGTTTTTATCTTAACCCACGGGCCTCTCGTGATTTTTTTGCGCTCTCGATATTTTCCCTCTCCTCTGTCCATCTAACAAGGGGGAGTGATAGAGCGGCTTTGGTGGGCTCCTGGCCTCCAGTCAGAGCCAAACCACCACATTTGCCTTTAGGCACTTTGTTCTGAGGCTCAACCTCCTGAAACAGGCCGTGGACTCGGAGCAGCAGTTGCCCATTCTTCCAAGGAGGTATAGTCTCTGTGCCAAAATATATTTATCTGTTTTTCCCTTTTACTCTCTGTTACTCTATGTACGTGCTCAACTGGAAAGAAAAAGCAGACTTTACAGTCACCCTGTCCTGACAACTCGGATATTAAGGAGAGATGAAAGGATGCTTTTTTTTTTCTGGCAGTCCAGACAGTTTCCTGACTAAAAGGAAGGCTACAAGTCATGATTCTGTGAACTTCAGGTTATGGACTGGAAGGGACCAAGACCATCTGTTTCAGCTACTGAGCTCTCCCCAGTCCCAGCAAGAGGGACTGGAAGCAGCTTCTACTTCAGAGCAAGTCAGCCCGGCCTGTTGAAGTGGACAGAAAGGGGAAATTAAGAGTAGCGAGCGACTTAACTGTAAAGTGAGAGGGAGGCCTGAAGGTGGATGAGGAAGGGGCCTGGTGCAGCCATAGCAGGAGGTACCGGCCTGCAGCACGCTTGGTGGGGTGAGGCAGATGGGTGTGCAGGGGTGTGCTCTTCACAGCAATTTGAAAAGTTGAGCTGCCTGACTTCACGTGGGTGGGGAATTCCAACCCCAGGTTCAGTACTTTACCTTCACCAGGGGAGTTACTGGGGTCTAAGGGACCTAACTGCTTGTGGGGAGGAGAACAGGGTATGGTGCAGTCCTGTGGGGCTTTTGGCTGGCTGGTTGTGTGAATGTGGGTCTTCCACAAGTGGTCAACACAAATAGATTGTGTATGGGTCCAGCTCTTGATTTTTTAAGTGGCAGGTCTTCATTTGTCACAGGCAGGCAATGGCAGGCTGAGGGGTACTTAGATCTGTGGCCAGCGTGGTCTCCTGAAAGTTTTGAGGAACACATGGCTAAGGATGTGTGTTCACAGCCACTGCTGCTCCTGAGAGCTGTCTGTGCCATCTTCGTGTCTGGTGTGTGTGTTAGTGCAAAGCTACATGCTTCGTTCCGTCACAGCGTAACCCTGCTCCTGTCATATGTGTGGGGTTTGGTAATGGCATGGAGCACTTGGCTGGGCAATCTCCAGAGAATAATCTTCACAAAACCGGGCTGCAGGTGCCCTCTGTCCTGAAGTTCCCTCTGCCACTCCTGTCAAAAGTAATCCTTTGTATAAAACCACAGTGGGGAAAAAAAAGGAGGAATTCTCCAGCAACGCAAGTTGGGTATTTTCAGGTGCTGAAAGGAAATGTTCTTAAGTGAAACAGTTTAAAAACCATTCTTGGTGGGAGGTTTTCCTGCTGCCTCCCTGGAGCTGCAGCCAGCTGTTCCTGCAGCAGAGCCAGGGGCAGCCCAGGGCAGCGCTGCTGCTTGTGGGCTTGTATCTCTGCTCTGGGCTTGCAGTGCCATCAGGGCAAAGGTGCTGGATCATCATCATCCCAGAGTCCTGAGTCACTGATCAGGGCTGGCCTTTACTTCCCCAATGCATTATTTTCCCATCTTTTGTAGATGTTCTTTATTTTTTAATGTGCTCTTCCTAGCTCCTCCTTTACAAGATAAATTAATGAATTGGGGAGGGAAAAGTGAAATGGGGTGAAGTGTGTCATGCTGACAACGGCTGCTTGCTCTGAAAAACTGCCAGGAGGGCAGGAGATGCAGCAGCTGGGCTGTTATCTCTCATGAAAAGGAGTGACTGTCCTGAGGAGTTAACTGCTGCTGCTCTGCCACTGGGAAGGTACTTGTCAGCACCGGGAGGAAGAGTGTTTGAGCTTCATTGCCCGCTGTCATTTTCCATGTAGGCTGACTGTCGTCTTAGAAGCCGGTAGCCCCAGAGATGCTCTGGAATAAGTTACTGCTCTGTCTGTGACTAACTAAGAAAAGCTTTGCATGTGTTCGTGGGGGCAAGGGGTGACTGAGCGATGTTTGCGCTGCATGCTTCCACCTGCGTGTCCTCTGCGGTGGGATCAGGTCAGTGGAAGGCACAGCCCCCTTGGGCTTGGCGAGTCCAGCTGCCTTAAAATAGTAACACGCAGTAACACAAACAGGACTGGGATCGTAGATTCCAGCGTCACAGCTCCTGCCTGACTTTAGTAGGGGAGGGAAGGCTGAGATTTCATTCAGGCATAGAGTCTCTCTGCTTGCCTGCTGTAATTTCTTTTCCTTTCCTAAAAGCATCTTTCCCCTAGGTGAGGACACCGGCAGTGTTGCATGTTTGGGGACAGGGACCTGCTGCCTTGCCTGTAGAGGCAGGAGATGCTGGGCTGCGTGCGGGATTGCGGTAGGAAAACGAGGTGGAGTCTCTCCTGCTTCTCCACGAGACAGTGAGTGCCAGTGCGCCACGAAGCCATATCTCCTTTTTTAAAGCGCCTCTCTAAATAGCGGAGCAGTGTATTGAAAAAGTTCTCTCTAATTCAAGTGGCTCTGCCCCCATGGAGCTGTGCCGGCTGTCGGAGACAGGCGCTGCTCGGCATCTGCGTCAGCCAGCCGGCGGGAGAGC
>NW_009697633.1:486-1133 GCF_000703405.1 Apaloderma vittatum | reverse complement strand
CGACGGCAGCGTCTGTCACATCAGGGAGGCTGGAGCAGAAAGTGCCACGGTAAAGTGGGTGCATCGGGCTGGGAGGCAGTAACTGCAATGCTCAGCTCTACTTTTTGGAGTAGAGTCCCTGGATTGAACTGGAAGAGCAGGACTGCCAGGGAAGCATGGCTAAGTTGTTGTCCACCTGCCCATCTGCGTCCACTGTCCCTGTCAGAGCAGGCACAGAAACTTCCCTCTCAGCAGATCATGTGCTAAAGCCAGGCATAATCCACTGTCTTACTGTTCTGAGGAGGATTATAAAGGGCTGTGTGGGACCAGATGCTCATGGAAAAAAATACCTGTAAGGGTTGATATTGATACTTGCTCAGCACCAGAAGAGAAATAGAGCTTTAAATCCAACCAGGTAGTGCAGAAATTCATAGTGTTGCCCTGGCATGACCCTGCTGATAGAAAACCCCAGCTTCTGTCTGAGTCCTCAAGTGATTGTGCCCCACACCCAGCTCCCAGAAAGGCATCAGTGCTGCTTTGCTGGTGGGCTGGGAAGCCAAGGGCCAGCATGAGATAGAGAGGAAGGTGCAGTGTGCTGGGTCTATGGCAGCGCTTGCTGTGCTGGGGGCACAATCCCGACATGGCCATGGGTGGCAGTCTCCCCCCCC
>NW_009697633.1:0-233 GCF_000703405.1 Apaloderma vittatum | reverse complement strand
TCCCAAAGGCAGCACCAACAGGTGCTCCCCGGGCCATGGCACTCCTAAACCCCTGCCTGGCATCTTTGGGGCAAAAAAGGCAAGTTGTGGCTTTGCAAACGTGGACACCGAGGCTGCAGTTATGTTTAGATACAGTTCTTGAACGTGTGCTCAGACACAGAGGTGGGGTGATCCCCACAGGCCTGCTGTCCGTGGGGACAAGCTCATCACTGCGATGTCCCTTCTTGCTCCCC
>NW_009697632.1:26691-26930 GCF_000703405.1 Apaloderma vittatum | reverse complement strand
TGGACAGTAATTTTGGCCCACACAGGCTGGAAAATACTGGAGTTTGTGTCAACTGGTTTAACTTAATCCTTGTGGATTAGCGTAATAAACGTAAGGAGAAAAAAAAAATAATTAAAATGAGGCACCGGAGCTGCCCGGGGAAGAGGGGGAAAAGGGGCAGTGGGTGGGGAACCAAGGAACAAGCGACAGGACAAGAGGAAATGGCCCCAAGTTGTGCTGCCGAGGTTCAGGTTGGATAT
>NW_009697632.1:26191-26672 GCF_000703405.1 Apaloderma vittatum | reverse complement strand
CCAGGGAAGTGGTGGAGTCACCGTCCCTGGAGGTGTTTAAGGAGAGGCTGGATGTGGCACTTAATGCCGTGGTCTGGCTGATGTGATGGTGTTGGGTCAATGGTTGGACTCGATGGTCTCAGAGGTCTTCTCCAGTCTGGGTGATGTTGCTGGAGGCTCCAGGAGCTGCTCCCATCCCCAGCACCCCCTTCCCACCCCATGGGGAGGAACCCACGCCCTCCATGCAAGGGAGACCCTCGGAGCTGCCTGCAGCCCAGGGTGGGTTTAGGGGCCTGGAAGGAAGCCCCCCTGCCCGACAGACACAGCCCACGCTGGGTAAAGGGAGCAGAGACCTGCAACCACCACCTGATTCTACCAGGGCCCAAGAGACCCCCCTGAGGATCCCCAAACCCTGCCCAGGGGGGTGTGGGACTGGACCCCCCCAGCCAGAGCAGGGGTCAGGTCCTGGGGGGCAGCTGCACCTGCCCTTCACTCCAGGGAG
>NW_009697632.1:23668-25212 GCF_000703405.1 Apaloderma vittatum | reverse complement strand
TTGCACCGCCCCAGCTTGTTTGCGACGTCCGTGGCTCCGTACGAGTCTTCGTACCTGACGGGCCCTGCAGTGGGCCAGGAGGGAAAACATCCGTGAGGAGGAAGAGAGAGCATTGAGATGCCTGGAAGGGTGCGAGCGCTGGATTCAGCCAATCCATCCTTCTCCCAGGAGATCTCAGCAGGGCAAGGCACAGGTAAGTTGGACTGCTCCTGGGTAACTGGGGCTGCTCCTGGGTAACTGGGGCTGCTCCCTTCGTCTGAGCTTGCGCTACGTACGCGGCAGAAGCACCACCTCACACCCCAGAGCCCTCGGTATCTCCTTCGGCTGGGACCCAAACCTCATTCATGCCTTGGCCACAGCTCCCCAGCCAGGTCGCAGATGGGGGCAGAACTTTGCCCAGGCTCTCGGCCCTACCGTGGCTTGAAACGCACCCTGAGCCGCAGCTGAGGGTTTTATCAGCTCAGCTGTACCTGTGCTGCGCTTGGGCACAGGGGGGATGGCACGTCCTTGGGCACTGTTTCTCAAGCGAGCGTGTAGCACGAGACCAGGTCTCCAGAAAAGCTGCGAGACGCCCGCCTGCCCGCCCAGGAGAGGAGCAGTGCTAAGAAATGAGGTACCAGAGCCTCATTTTTCACCGAGTAAAACTGCACAAAAACAAGCCGGGGATTTCTTAATAACGCAGGGCCTTCACAGATCTCCCATCCCACCTACACCCTCCGTGACTACGAGGCACGGGAAAAGCTCTTCCTTGGCAGTTCCCTTGAGAAGTGCTGATGGGGCCAGCACGGCTCTGAAGACTTGACTCAAACCCAAAGACACAAACCCTGGGTGAACCCATGTACCTCCCAGGCACGGCGGGAAGCCCAAACCGAACACAGCACCGATGTCTCCCTCCACAGGGTTGCTGAGGATCCCTTCCTGCAAGCACATGGCTGCCTCGTTCACGAACCTCGTCACCAAGCGCATCTGGATGTCCTCGTCGGTGCAGCTGCAAGAAGAGGAGCGTGTGAGGGCTGCGCGGGTCGCATGGCAGTGGGATGGGGCAGTGTGTGAAGCCAGCACAGACTGGGGACAGACACAGGGGCAGGATCCTCGCCAAGGCTGTGAGGATAAGGACTAAGTTCTGTGATGTGTCCTGAGCACTAAAGGCTCCACCAGGCCACACAGAAGCTGTCACAGGAGATCGCAGAATCACAGAATGGTTGGAGTTGGAAGGGACCTCTAGAGATCCCCCAGTGCCACCCCCTGCCAGAGCAGGGTCACCCAGGGCAGCCCCACAGGAACGTGTCCAGGCGGGTTGGAAAGTCTCCAGAGCAGGAGACTCCACACCCTCTCTGGGCAGCCTGGGCCAGGGCTCCGGCACCTTAATAGGAAAGAAGTTCTTTCATATATTCAGATGAAACTCCCTGTGTTCCAGCTTGTGCCCGTTGCCCCTTGTTCTGTCACTGGGCACCGCTGAAAAGAGTCGGCTCCATCCTCCCCACACCCACCCTTCAGCTCTTGACAGACATGGCCAAGGTCTCCTCTCAGCCTCCTCTTCTCCA
>NW_009697632.1:23138-23355 GCF_000703405.1 Apaloderma vittatum | reverse complement strand
TTCCAAGCAGGCCTACCCCTAACCTATACTTATGTGTGGGATTGTTCCTCCCCAGATGCAGGACTCTACATTTGCCCTTGTTGAACCTCGTTAGGTTCCTCTCTGCCCAGCTCTCCAGCCTGCCCAGGTCACGCTGGCTGGCAGCACAGCCCAGTGCCAGGCTGTACCACAGGTGTGACGCCGGGACAGTCACAGCAAGGGCTGCACCAACCCTCCT
>NW_009697632.1:22807-23104 GCF_000703405.1 Apaloderma vittatum | reverse complement strand
GCTACCGCAGTATCTCCAGAGCCAACAGCCTGACCTGGTTACTTACACGTCAGGGTTGGCCGGCAGTTTGAACCGTGCCAGGATCTCATCCATGCCGGAATTCACGTTCCTGTTCTTCACACCCTCCTGGTAAACATAAAAGCCTTTCCCCGCCTTGCGACCTGCCAGGGATTAAAAGAAAAAAAAAAAGAGAGACTATCACATTGTGCCATGTGTCCCAGTCGCTCGCAGGGCCTTCACCTCTGATCCTCCTGCAGCTCCTGCTTCGGTGGGCACCAAGAGATGCTCCCAGCACGG
>NW_009697632.1:0-22754 GCF_000703405.1 Apaloderma vittatum | reverse complement strand
CCACGTCCAGCTGAGTCCTTGGCAAGATGCTGCCACCGTGCCGGGTGCTAACGCCTTCTCCATGTCCAGAGGACAATCAGATCATGTCACCGTGGCTGCTGCAGCAGCAAAAAGAAACCGCCCTCGTCTGCACTTGAGAGCAAGGGACAGAGGTGACAGGATCTCTGGAGTAATCCTCACTGCCAGGGGTCTGGTCACAGCACGGCTCGTCAGGGCTGAGCACAGAACCACAGGATGGTTTGGGTCGGAAGGGACCTTGAAGCTCATCTCATTCCAACGCCCTGCCCTGGGCAGGGACACCTCCCACCACAGCAGGTTACTCTGAGTCCCGTCCAACTCGCCCTTGGGCACTGCCAGGGAGGTGGAAGCTGCCACAGCTGCTCTGGGCAACCTGTGCCAGGGCCTCACCTCCCTCACAACGACGCAGCACGTTTCTGGGCCGTGTTCAGTTTGTCATCCAGGCCACGGTGATGGATACTGTCTCTGATACCCAGTGTCCCCAGGGTATCACCTCTGTCCGAAGGCCAGAGATGTGATTTTTCCTTGCACAGAGCTTCTAAAGCTCACCTTGGGGCTTGTTTCACTTGAGCACATCTATTTCCAGGCACTTGCTCCCCACGTCCCAGAGCACTTGTGTATGTTTGATGGTGGGGCCAGAGAGAGGTTCATGAGATCTTGCCTGCTGCCTTTGCTCTGGCACCACCCTTGCCTGCTGCTGCTGTCTCTGCAGAGGAAGACCTGGCTGGGTCTAGCCAGGATAGAGCCGGGAGCGATTCCCAACCCATGGCCAGGACTGCTCTCTGACTGCCCTCACAGAACAGTGCGAGCTGGAAGGGACCTGGGATTGTTCAGCCTGGAGAAGAGGAGGCTGAGGGGAGACCTTGTTCTCTGCAGCTCCCTGGCAGGAGGTTGCAGTGAGGTGGGTGTTGGTCTCTTCTCCCAAGTTACTAATGACAGGACAGGTGGAAATGGCCTCAAGTTGCTCCAGGGGAGGTTTAGATTGGATATTAGGAAAAATTTCTTCACTGAAAGAGTGGTGAGGCACTGGCACAGGCTGCCCAGGGCAGAGTCGCCATCCCTGGAGGTGTTAAAAAAACGAGCAGACGTGGCACTTGGGGACATGGTTCAGTGGTCATAGTGCTACTGGGTAGATGGGTGGACTGGATGATCTCAGAGGTCTCTTCCAATCTCAGTGATTCTATGACTTGTAGAGATCATCTAGTCCAACCTCTCACTAAAGCAGGATGTCCCAGAGCACATCACACAGGATTGCATCCCGGCAGGTTCTGGAAGTCTCCAGAGAATGAGACGGAGGCAGAAGAGGCTGATTGATGCAAGTACTTTCCTTGACCAAAAGGGAAACATGTTTTGATTAGAAGAGTGTCTCACCTAAGAAGCCTTTTTCCACCATGAGCTTGAACAACTCGATGTTGCCTCCTCCAAAGCGCTCGCCAAAGGCCTTGCCGAGGTCCTCGGCCACGTGCGTGGCCACGTCCACCCCCACCTCGTCGATGAGCGTGGCAGCGCCCACAGGGAAGCCGAAGGCCGTAGAGACGGCATCGATTTTCTTCGGGTCAATGCCCTCCTGCAGGAACCAGAGGGGAAGCAATGATGCCTCTGGGTGAGGGTTCTGGAAACCCAGCATGGGGGCAGACAGGCCCCGCTCAGCCTGGGGCTACAGACTGCAGGCTGGGAACAACCACGGGCATCAGGGGTGGCCGTCCCCCTCCCTGCTTGGCCAGGGCTGGGGTCAGACTGAGCGGGGGCAAGGAAAAAGCAGAGTTTACGCTGTCACAAGGATACACACCTGGAGAACCCGGACCACTTCCGAGAGCATTGGCCCCAGGCACCTGGTGGTGTAGAAGCCAGGTCCATCCTAGGAAAGAGGAGCCAGAGGAAGGTAAGTGAGTAAAAACTGCAGGAACACAGCCTCAGCCACAGTTCAGGCATTGACATACAGGGCAGAGAAAATAAACTCCATTTCTAAGAGTTTATTATTGACTGCTGGGTTATTTTTTCCTGTAAGTCTCATTGATGTTCAAAGACTTCCATGAACTTACTCCCTGGAAATTCCCATCAGAATGTTTTTATTATAAATTATTTTTTACAGAAAAGTCCCCTCATTTCACCAAGGGGACTTACAGAAGTCCTCTCATTTCACCGAGCCCAGCAGGCTGACGGGGCAAAGGGCACTCAGCGTTAGTGAAACCGGTTGTTTCACATCTGACACTGCTCACAAAGTCAGGAGGCAGCCAACGAGCTGCAGTGCGCCATCGAGGGAAGCCTCAGGTGTGGGGACGAGGGTTCACAGAATCACAGAATGTTGGGGGTTGGAAGAGACCTTGAAAGATCATCCAGTGCCACCCCCTGCCAGAGCAGGGTCACCAGGAGCAGCCCCGCAGGAACGTGTCCAGGTGGGTTGGAAAGTCTCCAGAGCAGGAGACTCCACACCCTCTCTGGGCAGCCTGGGCCAGGACTCCGGCATCCGCACAGTGAACAAGTTTTTCTAATATTTTTGTGAAACCTCCTGTGTTCAACCTTGCACCCATTGCCCCTTGTCCTGTCACTGGACATCCCTGAGCAGAGCCTGGCTCCGTCCTCCTGACACTCCCCCTCGACGTATTTATAAATATTGATGAGGTCACCCCTCAGCCTCCTCCAAGCTGCAGAGCCCCAGATCCCTGAGCCTTTCCTCATAAGGGAGATGTTCCACTCCCTTCATCATCTTTTGGCGGAGAGAATGCAGAGACGGACCAGAGCCTGGGCAGATACCACCACGGACTTCAGTCTCCTGGAAGCTGTGTGGAGCAGGGGTGTCAGCTCCTCGTCCTGCGCCTTATGGCCCTGGCTGCTTCAAAGGACACATGAGGGATCCCCTGGGCACCTGCTGCCCTCTAATCTACATTTCAACTTCTCAGCGTGAGCAGCTAACGCCAGCGGGTTCACGGCCGTGTTGCAGCCTTCTCTCAGTGAACAAGTGTGCCCTGTTATTTATAAACCCAAAATATTGGGCAGCGTCTCCTCACCTTTACCACGATGACAATCTTGCCCTGTTTGAGGCCAACAGCAACAGCGGAAGCGGCCGTGTCCTGGGATGTTTTGTCTGTGGTGATGATTTCCAGCAGCTGCATTTTGTCAACAGGGGAGAAGTAGTGCATCCCGATCACCTAAGGCAGAAGGAAGCGCTCTGGGTTAAGCAGAGTTAAGACAGACTTTGGCTGCCCCAGTAACTGGCTGGGCAAGTCAAGTGCCCAACTGCAGAGGGATCACCACGGTTGGGTTGGTCTCCCTTTCCCTCCTTGGCTTTCCCAAGGACACAATATGTGCCCCCCACAGCTCTTCCTCTGTGAGGATTTCAGTACAGAGCCCACAGGACCAAGCAGCTCGCTCTAGACTTTTTAAACGTTTGTCTGGCAGCAAAACCTGTCTGGGAATCTTAGCGGAGCTGGGTCCTCAGGTGAACTGCAGCCACACACCTGGGCAGGGCTTCTTCTGACTATGAGAGTGGAACAGCAGTCACAGAGTCCCTGTGTCCTACTTGTGAGTGTTTTAGGGGGTTTAGGTGAATTTAAGGGCAAGAAGGCATGTTTCCAGGAACTCATTAAAGAGGTAAGTGTGACCTTCCTCTGGGAAGAGCATTTAGGAGGAGATTATTCAGCTGGGCCCCCTGCTTTCCTAACAGGAGCATGTAATCAGCACGTCACCTCCGTGACTCCTGGAAGCCACGCTTGGCACTAAGATCCGTGCAAGTCGGAGGCGCCTTGCAGGAGGGCTGCAGACTACAAAACTAATTAAAGAAAATACACTAATTAGCTAACCGGTTTCCTATTAGTTTCCCCCTGAAGAGCCATTACACTGACAATTTCTCCTGTAAGAGGATGTTATTTGCAAGTCTGAACAGATAAGACACGGTTTGCATTTCCAATGTAACCAAGGTCTGACGGCAAACCAGGGAGAGGCTCACAAAGATCACAGGAACCTCCGGCAGTTGGGACACACGTGGTTACTCTATGACCCCTGCAGATGTCCAGCCCCAGAACTCCTGCAGGAAGAGGCTATGCCCTGCCCTGGGCAGGCCTGAAATCCTCGTAGGGCTTTAGGAAACCAGCTGAGGGTACCCACGGCTTTGTATTTGCGCAACACCTTCCAAGCTTCAGAGCTTCTCTTCCCCTCTTCTCCAGCTTCTACTGCCTCCCCATCCCAACCTGCTTTAGAGAGACAGATGGGATTACCTTGCAGGGGAACTGCTCCCTGTTCCCTGCATTTTTCTGCAGCCTCATGTAGGCAAAGCAGATTCCTCAAACGAGGGGAAAGTGTTTCCCCGTTTTTACACAAGGACGCCCCAGACTGACGGGGAAGCGAGTCCACCCAGTCACACCAATTCCCAACGCTACTTCAGAGGCTGCTGCTGCCTCAGAGGCTGCTGCTCTGCAAGAAGCAGTGTTCCTACTCAGCTCTGCTTGCCTGGGCTAAGGGATGACGATGCAGCTACTCCATAGGCTGTTTAGACTTCAAGCAAAGAGATGAAGAAGTCCTCTGCTCCAAACCTCTGCCACAAGCTGCTAAGTTGCTTTTGGTATCCTGCTCACACGGATCGTTTGGAGCCAGACAGAAAGCCCCACCGCTCTCTTGGGAGCTGATACCACCAAGGCTTCAGTTTCAGCACCTTCCAGCTGCAGACTTTTCTTCCCTTTTTGCTGCTGAGTTAGTGCCTTCTCCTTGAGACAGCAGTTTCCCATCGTGGCAAGTCACTCCTAGGTCTAAGCAGTTCATCAAAATGACTGAAGTCTTCCTGGTTGGAATTCTCTCAGCTCGAGTCCTTCCACAGCTTCTCTGCTCCCGCGTGCACCAACATTTCCTAAAGCGCTCTCACCTCCCTTCCGCACCCTGCCTCGCCGCACTGGGGGCAAGACCACCTTCATCCCTTCCTACCTGTCTGAAGACCACGAGCTCTTTGTTCAAAGCTTGCCCTGGGGCCAGAGGAAGAGCTGGTTCAAGTTTTGGGGAGGAAAGAGAAGATCCCAGCAAAGGTAATTTGTGACTCAGCGCTCCCAGCAGGCACCGGGTACTCACCTTCTCCGGCCTCTTGCTGGCAGCAGCGATTTGGCCGATCGGGAGGGCGGATGTGTTACTGGCGAAGATGCAGTGAGCAGGGATCACCTGTGATAGGGGGTGGAAGAGACGGTGTAAACACACGGGCTCCAGAGTCACATCCAGAGCGTGATGCTCTGAGCCCCGAGAGAACAGTACCGGCACCTGAGGGACCTGAGGGATTTTCTCTGTCAGGGCAGAGGCCGTTAGGAACTGATTCTAAAGCAGCAGCCTGAGTCAATGGGATCTGACTTCCCCTGAAACTGTCCCCAGGTCTCCAATATCAGTCTTGGAGCCCCTACGTTTCTGCCAGACCACTGCAACCAGTCGGACGCTGCGGGGAGGGACTTCAGAAAAGTGCACGGAACAGCTCCTTCACCCTACAGTTATTTCCCCAAATGTGCCCTCGAACAGAAAAGAGCAGTGGCAGCAAGCTGGAGAGAGTAAGTAACAGAGCATAAGCTATGGAGGTGCCAAAGGACATTCACTGTCTTATCAGTGTGCTCAGACCAACGGAAGGTTTTTTTTTGGAGTGGCTCCCAGGAGTCTGAGAAAGTCAGAACGGCCCCGTTCGGCTCAGAACCACTGATGCCTTATTGAACAGCGAGAATCACAGAATTATTGAGGCTAGAAAAGACCTCTGAGATCATCAAGTCCAGCCTAATCGTAACAGAAAAGGTGCCCTTGATGTTCACCCACACACTGACATAAATAACTCAAACCAAGCACCCAAGTGCAGCACAGAGATGTGACAAACACAGTGACACGGGACAAGACGCCCTGAGTCTCCACGTGTGGCACCAGCTGCTCCGAACTGATACTCACGGCCTCCACTTCCTTCAGCACTTTGTGCTTGATGTTGATGTCCTCGAACACCGCCTCGATCACCATGTCTGCCTTCTCAAAACCTTTGTAGTCCAGCTGGCTCGTCAGGTTGCTGAGAATGGAGTCCCTCTCGAACGACGTCAGGCTCTTCTTCTTCACCTTGCTGTTGAGCCTAGGGAAGGACAGCTCCGTCACAGCGCCTGGGCACACCAGCCCAGCACCAAGAGTGTCCCTTCCTCCTGGAGCTGGGGCCAGAACGCCACTCTCTACCCCAGCAGGACTGTTGCTCTGCCTGCTGGCACCTCCTTCCGTCCGGAAAAAGGAGAGCCACGCTCACACAGCTTGGCTGGCACACGAGCCTGAAGGTCAATGGCTGACATTCCCCACAGCGCGGAGCTGAGCATTACTGCTGAGCCGGGAGACAGGGCAAAGAAATCCAGCTTTTGAGAAGTCTGACCCTATCCTTTCCGTGACGAGGGCCTCTAGGGAGCCAGGGTTACTGCCTCCCCCTTCACTCTATAAGCTATTGCTAAATCTAAAAGCTAAGGCAATCATCTGTTAGGGGATCTACCTACCTAAGGAGCTAAGGCTGAATACACTGGGCCTATCCCACACCACTACGGTCGTGCACTGCGTGGGGCAACCTTCAAAGAAAGCATTTCTGTGACCTCTCATGGTAGAAGACTCCAGAGGTGTCAGGAGTGACTGCCTGAAAGCAGAGGAGTATTGCGACTGAAGGAAGCCCCTGTCCACCCCAAGCGAATTCCTTTTAACTCACGTACCCCTTGAAGATCTGCTGCTGCCCTCTGTCCAAGCCTGGCTGCGCCGTGTCCTTCAGAATGGTCTTTAGTCCCTTATCGACGGACACCTGGGCGATGCCAGCTCCCATGAGCCCAGCTCCCAGCACTGCCAGGGTCCTGCACAAAGAAGGAAAGTGGAGACACATTCAAAGCTGGAAAAAGCTGAATTTCCATTGCTGCCATCAGATCCTGCCCACCCAGGCACTATTTTTAGTGAGGTCACACCAGATTTTGCCCGTGGGCGAGACCTCCACACTGCAGAGGATTAGCTTTTGGGGGCTGGAAGTGGAGATTGAGGGGAGAGGGAGATTAAGAGGAGACGGAAGGGAGAGCTTATTGCTCTCTGCAACTACCTGAAAGGAGGTTGTAGTGAGGTGGGGGTTGGTCTGTTCTTCCTAGTGGTGAGTGACAGGATGAGGGGAAATGGCCTGAAGTTGTGCCAGGGGAGGTTCAGGTTGGATATCAGGAAGAATTTCTTTACTGGGAGGGTTGTCAGCCATTGGCATAGGCTGCCCAGGGAGGGAGTTGAGTCGCCATCCCTGGAGGGGTTTAAGAGACGGGTGGATGTTGTGCCGAGGGACAGGGTTAGTGGTGTTGATAGGACCAGGACAAAGTTGGTCTCTTCCAACCAAAACTGTTCTGTGATTCTATGAAATCTCTGCTACGCTGCTTTTCAGGACTGTGGGCTGCTTGGTCCTAAGAGGCTTTTAGCAGAGGTCCTCCAAGCTCTCCTCTGGGCATCCCATGCTTGCACTTACTTGACCTCTCGCTGAGGTGCTCCAAACTTGTTCTTCTTGCAGTGCACCTGCCCGTGGTAAAGTCCTATCAGCGCCCTGCACTCCTTCGTCACCGCAAGCTCGCCAAAGCTCTGGAAGAAAGGGAAAAGGGAAGCAGAGAGTTTGGCATTTAACAGCTTAATTCCAGCAAGCACACATCAGACACAGCGAGGGCAGGGCTGCATCTCGCTGACACAGAACCCTTCCTCCCTGCACATGCTGGCTGGAGCCCTGGCTCCAGTGCCTTCTAGGTGGAAAGGCCTTGCCCTCAGGCTTTGAGAAAACAAATCTTTAAAACAGGGCAGTTCTCACTGACCGCAGCAGCCCGATACTATTTTCAGAGGATCACAGACAGGCAACAACAACAACAAAAAATCTAAAGGGCTGCATAACGTGCCAGGGCTCAGCATGAAACAGGAAAGTAGCCAGGGAGACAAAAGATAGTGTGAGGTGACACAAAACTCATGTTGTCTGAGCCAAGTCAGCTAAGAAAAGCCGCCAACGCAATGGAGTTTAGAGTGGGCCGTGTCTTCCTTCACCATCATTCCCTGAGTTAAAGGCTTGTGAAAGTATCAGAAACGCAAAGGCCGGAAGAGAATCTTCAAGTTTCCTGCTGCAGGGGAAGGAGGGAGGCATTTAAAAAGACACGACACTGACACATTATTCTTTAGAGGGTTCTGGGAAGATCTCCATCCTGCTGCTATTCTTGGGGGAAAAAAAGCCAACCCACACATTCGTTCTTTTCCGTAAGGAACAGAAAATCCCAAGCCTTTTGTTCAGCCCCAGGCCAAATGTGGGTGCAAAGCGTACCCGTAACACACGGGCTACACCCAGGAGGTCACTGTGAACGCACGGGGCAGACAGCTCCACCTCAGACCAGGACCTTGTCACCAGAAGAGAACAAAAAGGAGCTGCTGCGCTCAACAGGCATGTGACAAGACAGCAGCGTGAGGAGCTCGTGAGAGTTACAGATAGTACCCCGGGTGACAGATGGATTTCACCAGCAGTTAAGGGACAGCAGCTTGAGAGAGGACCCAAAGGCAGAGATGATCAGCTGGCAGCAATTCTGCAGGGTCAGGTCCTGCAGAGCTCAGGTAACCGCAGCAGTGACACCAGAATCACCTCTTTGGTATCAGAAATAACAAACCTTGAGCACGGACGTAGCAAAACGGGGACCAGTGAGGAAAAAATATAATTAGGGGCAGGTTGTTTATCAATGCAGAGAGAAAGGGAGGGATCAAGATGGCTGAGGATGCGCAAGCACAGGAAAACAAAGACTCTCTGTGTGTAGAATAAAAGGGTCACACGTAACCAAACCTCTGGTGAGGAAGCTTGCCTGCTCAGGCTCCAGATGTGGCCATCACAGCTGGTCACATGAGGAGGAGCAGCATCAGTCAGGAAAGTTTCCTGCTTATGTGGGTGTCACCAGTAAAGCAGGGCACCGGCTGGGCAGCCAGCCAGGGGTGTTTGTGAAGATGCTCGTGCGTGTACCTACACCTCTGCAAGGCCTGCTCAGCCTCACCGCTGGGTGGAACTACCAAGGGGGAACAGCAGCAAGAAGAACAAGAGGTGAAGTCTTCTGGGCCTTTAAGTGCAAAAGGCTTGACTGCCCTTACGAATCGTTATCGGTGCTAAACTCAACTGACATGCCAGGAAACTAAAAAAAACGAAGGGAAAGAATGAAACAGAGGCTCATTTCAACAGAATCGCGGAACAGGTGATGTTGGAAGAGACCTGTGGAGATTGTTTCGTCCCACCCCACTGCTCAAAGCACGGTCAACTACAGCAGGCTGCTTCACGCTGCTCCCTGTCGGGTTTTGAGTATCACCATGGAAGGACGCTCCACAGGCTCTCTGAGCAACCTTTTCCAGCGGTCAAATACCTTTGCAGTAAGAAAAAAGTTGTTTTGCATATTTAAGTGGAATTTCCCATCAGTCTGGCCTGAAGGGCCAGTACCAGCCAGTACGCTGACTGGAGCGGCTACTACGATAGGTTGAGTTCAGCCAAGGGATAAGAGGAGGTAAGCGTGCTGGGGGAGAAACCCCTACTGGAAACGACAAACCACCTACTTTTCAGAAGTACCCAAATTATCAATGGGTGAAAAGGACCAGTGCAAGTACCTGGGCTAGAAAACAGGACAAATGGCAAAACAAGAGCAATGGAGAATCAACACCAGGAACCAAGATGATTGTGAAAAAAAGGTGATGGAGTAAACGCAGGTAAAAATAAAAGCTAGTTCTTTGAAGAAATTTGTTTCCTTTTTTTTTTGCAGCAAATTGCCTGGAAATGCTGATGAGTCTGACAGCACCGCACCCACGCCTCGAGGTTCTCTGTCCCATGTGGGAATCATAAAAAGCCCACGGTGCTCAGAGAAACTGAAGTCCTGATATGTGAAACCCAGATCAGTGAACTCTGCCTGGGTACTCTCCACTCAAAACGTTAACACAGACAGGAGTAAGAAAAGGCACAAACCATTTTCACGCATGAAGAGCCCTGACAGACAGCGCTCTTGTCCACATTAGACCTTTTTCACTGCCCCACTGCTAGAGGAAAGGGCAGGGAGCGAGACATCATTGTGAGTAGCCTGTGATGGACATTTTCCTTTGGTGTGGTGAAACACAAATCCCTCCGGCCTCAACTCACCTATTTCTACCAGGAATCTAAATCCCCTTACCTGGGATTCAGTGAGGTATCCAGCATCCCGCCCCTGATCAAGACCAGTCTTTACAACCTAGTCAAAAACATTAAAGACACGTTGCTGTTAAGTCATGCCGACATCTACGTTTTCATAAAATTTCTTGTTTAGCTGCACGTTCTCTTTTCACAAGCGAGCCCTCCCCAATATTCCGGGAACATTTCAGGCTCTCTGGATCCTATCCATTGCTGTTCGAAGCAGAGCTATGAGTCACAGTGTCCTTCTGGAGCAGAATAACTACAAGGGCAAGGAATTTTCTATCAGGTTAATTTTTCACATGTACCTGTGGGGTCAGGAATTGTTTTCAGTAGGACTGTGCTCCTGTAATGCCTTTGCTCCCAGAGTCAGAGTGGAGGGGCACTCACAGGTTTTAGAGAAGTCTCACAATAACTTAAATAGTTAAAAGTCATTTTAAAATAAGGATTCAACCACGGGCAGCGTAGCAATACAATGTGTTATGCAGGGGACGAACTTTTAAAGTACCGTGTGGTTCGTGCTGTGGAAACAGCCATTTCTATTTTCCCAGATCCAAGCAGGTTAACCCAACTCTTAAAAAACCCTGTGGGACATCTGGAAAAACTGCAGCTGAAAGTTTCATGGATGGAGTATTCCAGCTAAGCGTCTCCTCGACCGGGATATTTGATCTTCCCCTTTCTGGTACCAGGCCCACAGAAATCAGTGACCATATTCCGGGAAGCGATTATGAATTTTGACCACGCTTGCTTGACACACCCCAGAGAGCAGCACGGCTGGTCTGCTGTGAAGATCACGATGCCTGCGCTGACTCGGAGGGAGGAACCCTCTTCCCTCTGTGGCCACGTCATCCCACAGATCTACCTTCACTGTCGTTTCCCGAGGGAGTTACCTCGATGATCTTGAGCGGAGCGGGGTAGAGCCCTTTGGTTTGCTTCTGAACTTTGCCCTCCACCGTCTTGTAGACTTGCTGCCTCACAAACGGAAGAGCCATGGCATAGTCTGTTAACCCTGCAAGGTGGGACAGAGCACACCTCAGCACAGGGCTACAAGCACAATCAGCTGTTAAACGATTAACTTGAAAGTTAAGAGCACAGACAGGGAAGTTGCAGAGCTGCAGAAATAAAACATGCACCTGAAGCTCAGCCACAGGCAGCGTGGTCTGCTCAGAAGGGCTTCTGAATCTGATTTTAGGGCTAAAGTATCCTCCTAGTACAACTGGGGACAGCCTGAGCTCTGTGGAGTAGAGCTCACACGGAGATGTCACCATTTCTGGGCATTGCAACTGTAATGGTGCTGCTAAAGAGGATCAGCAGCAAAGAGACCCACGTGCCTCTTCCCACTGGATTGCCCAAGCCTGGTACAGAACTTGCTCCTAAAATGCTGACTGGAGGGAGCTGCTGTTCTCTCCCTGAGGCCTGGCTCCCTTCTAAGATGCTTCACAAGCCATCGCATGCGGCTCCAGCAACACCACTCGAAGATCAGATCTATCAATCCACCCGGCTCAGGAGACAATTGCAACATCAAATAATCTTGTTACAAGTAGGAGCGCTGGCACATCCCTGAGAAGCAAAGCTGGATTATACTCACTGCAGTTCTTGGGCTTTGGCCATGATGCTCACAGACTTACTCTGCACTAGTCCTTTCGATCTTTTGGAAGACACGGTCCTGCTGGCCAGTCCTCTGGCAAAGCCAATCGCTACCTCCTCCAAGTACTCCATCGTTCGTGCTTCTGGAGACTTCAAACCTGGCCCTGTGAATGAAAAAAGCAGCAGCAGCCTTGAGGAAACGCAGCAAAAGTTATCACTGACGGATGATGACACAGAGGAGCAAGGACAAGACAGCGACCTGATGTTCCTTTGAATCACTACCACTCTATTCCCCAGCTTGCCTGACTTTTCTTTATTATGAACAATGATGGAAAAGCTCAATGGGCAACTATATGAAGGCCTCAAAGCATTTAAGACCAGCACCCTGTCAAGCTGAGCCTTAAAACTGTCTGGAGCTGAGGAACTCACCACTTTCCCTGGAAGACCATTCCAATGTCCGATTGCTCTCATGGTGAAAAATTGTCCTCTGGAGTCCAATGGGAACCTCTCCAGGAGCAACCTGTACCCATCACCCCTTGTCTTTTCCATGTGACTCCTTGTAAAACATGAGTCTCCATCATCTTGGCAGCCCCCCTTTATGTACTGGTGCATGGGAATAAGGTCTCCCCTGAACCTTCTCTCCTCAAGGCTGAACAAGTCCTGTTCTCTCAGCCCTTCTTCACATGGCAAGACTTCTAGTCCTCTGATCATCCTCGTGGCCCTTCTCCAGACCCTTTCCAGCCTGTCTGCATGTTTTTTGTACAGCGGGGACTGCCAGTCTCTGGGCACCTCCAAGGACAGAGGTCCCACTGCCTCTCCAGAGCCCTTTTCCAGTGCCTGATCACCTTGTTGCAAACTGTGCCCTTCAGTCCTCAAGCTTTTCCTTTGCATAATTACAGCCCCCCCGGACCTCAATCTGTCTCCCCTTCCTCTTGCTGCACCTCTCCCTTCTCACGTGGTACGGTCAGCGGGCACAGCTGATGTTGTTTAATGCTGTTGCTACAAACATGCAGCCAAGTTAGGAAGTTGTGTCCCTGAAAATTACCGGTCTGATGTCCAATGAAATCTCAACCTTTAACCTCGGCACAAGAACTATTTCACTTGGCTTTAGCTACTGCAACATGGAGCCAGGCTCCAGGGTCTGTGCCACCCAACCCGTGACCCACCTGAACTAACTTACAAGCTGTCCCCAAATGAAGCGAGCCACCACAAAACGAGTTTCAGCCATCTCTGGGGGTGGGCTGCACAATTTCCAAGCACAGGACTTGTACCATCGGTACGGGAGGACAGAGTCCAGGACTGAAAAGGCAGCTCTGTGAAGTTGCTGGAGGCAAATACAGTGAGTCATTAATGAAAGAGCGATGCCCAGCAACACATGGGGCCACCAGAAGGAGTCTGCAGCCAAATGTGCAGCCTTAGGCTGCCTCTGAACTAGTAGAACAAACCTGATGAGCTTCTAATTGCATATCCTTACGGCTGGGCAACCTCATTAACCTTCACTCGGAACTGCTCCGACTATACCCAGATGCTGAACAGAGTCCCGAGCACTAAGAAAACACCACAGCAGACAACTCCTTCGCGACACAGGAGACAACTAAAGAACAAAACAAACCAAACCAGAAAACTCCTCCCTCCTTCACCACCCACTGCTCTCTCCTCCATCAAAAGCTGAGGCCTTCGACTTGAAGGTTTCACCTCCCTTTGCATAAAATCCTGAAAGCTCGTCCTTAGATGCTGCTGCCTGTTGGAGGGTCTCTGATCCAGAAGAAATAAAGGAGCACGTATGTTTTACCCAGATCATGAAAACTTACTGTTAGGAAGCCTCACTCACACCCCTGCAGTATGTCAGAGCCAGTCTAGGGGAAAACAGTCCCAACAAAATCTATTTCATTTTAGAGGCAGCACAGAAAACTTGACCCTGAGCTGCTGCATAACCCATGCTCCAGCAACACCTGATGGATTTTAGAGGATTTACTGGAAACCTGAGGGAATTTGGGATTTCAGAGCTCAAATCTTACCAGCTTTCAAGCTCGCTTCCCAGCATTTCACTTCAGCTTTAGTGACCTATGTGTTACAAGATGCAAATACCTGACCTCCCCCATCCTGAGCTGTTTATTTGTATGTCTGACCTATAAAAACTACCCAGGCAAGGTGGTCAAACCCCCATATGTAGGTTTACTTTGCTTGTGGTTACCTCTCCACATTCTGCAGCATCCTAACCCAGGAGCTCCAAGCATCTGCTTTTCTTATATAAAAAGCACCTGCCACAACTCAGTCTGGGCACGGGAGTAAATATATCAAGAGAAGGCTGTAAGAGCTCCCTACTGAAGGAGAACTGATTGCACCCCATGAAATTGCCTCCTGACTAATGCTGTCTCTCTCCTTCAAGGCTTTCTATAATCAGTTAAAAGCATCAAGCCCAGTTAAAGCTGCTTTCCAGCCAGACACCAAGAATGAAAATGCGAATGCTCAGCAGAAGCCTTCTGGCACTGGCTGCTATCTGAATGAAAAAGGAATACCTCTCATGCTTGCATATAATTTGGTTTTTTGTGTTCCTCCTACGTGCTTAGCTGGTCAGAGCTAAGACTCCAAACAGTTCTTCACAAAGTTCAAGTTTCTTTTAAGCAAGCCACTGTAAATCATCAGTACAAAACCCCGCATTTGCCGGCTTTTAAAAGCCAATTCACATTTAAGCAAGTATTCGGTGGTAAAGTTTATTTGGGCAATTTTAACGCAAGCCTAGCACTGATCTGTTTGGTAAGTGAGAATAATGCCACAGGCATCTCACCCAGCTGAGCCCTGGCACGTGAGACAGAAGAGACGCAAGGTCTTCCCTTGCGTTTTTGAGGGTAGGCAGCAGCACCTTTTATTTTCGTTTTATTTTCTTCAACTTCAGGAGCTAAGGGCCTGAGGAAAGCACGCTCAGCACAGTGTGACTGCGCGGCAGGACCAGCTGGCACAGTGGTTTCCGCTCTAACTCCCGGCTGCAGCTACTCAGACCTTCCAGAGGAGGCTGTGGAGGGTTGACCCCTCAGTTTAGTCACCTTCTGAGAAAGTTCCCCTAGCGAAGGAAGAGCAGGAACAAGAAATTATCCAGCAGCCCACTCAGCGCTTGGAAATCCACAGCTTGCAAGTTTTTCCGTGCCACTGGAAGTCAGTTGGCAATTCAGGGCACCTACGCTGTGGGGGGTGACTTCTTCTCAAGACCTTGTCCCAGAGATTACAATCTGCAGCCTGCACGAACGCAGACATCGCTCATCTATCCGCCTTTCATTATGGGTCGCAATCTGTCCCTGTGACATGATAAGTGAGGAATGCAGGCTCTTATCTGTATAATGAGCTCACGCAAGAGAGCCAGCACGCCTGCCCTCCACGCTAACTTTTCTCTATTCCTTTTCCTTTAGCTGGAGTCTGAATTTCAAGGTCCCCATGCACATCCCTCTAAGGTGGGAACCGAGCACGTGCTGCAGAGCATGATAAGGACTTTGCGGTCCTTGCAGCTCCTCCATCCCCTGCAGGAAGGTGTTGCAGGGGTTAACTGACAGGCAGCAGAGCAGTAAACCAGGGCACCATGTCTGACCTAGCGGGTCCACCAGCTGGTCAACCAGACCCATCTTCTTGGCTCTGTCAGCACGGATGTTCCTCCCGGTCAGCATCATATCGAAGGCAGCGGGAAGTCCCACCTGAAAGGGCAGGAAGGGGGATTTCAGAATGGGAGCATGCCACGCTGCAGAAGGGACTATTGAGGGAAGTTTTCCCTCTTACTTACCATCTTCGGCAGCCTCTGAGTACCCCCCGCCCCTGGCAGGAGACCCAGTAACACTTCAGGTGTTGCCAAGACTGTTTTCCTGTCCTTCGTTGCTACTCTGTAGTGACAGGCAATGGCAACCTGAAAAACAAGGAAGAGAAAACTAAAGGTTTCCCTGTGAATGACCACAGAAGAACCGGGCATCTCTCCCAAAGGTCTCCTCTACACACTGTCCCAGGGAGGGTGTGGAGTCTCCTGCTCTGGAGACTTTCAAACCTGCCTGGACACGTTCCTGTGTGGCTGCTCTGGGTGACCCTGCTTTGGCAGGGGGTGGCACTGGATGATCTCTGGAGGTCCCTTCCAACCCCCAACACTCTGTGATTCCCTCTGTGCTCACTGATGGCTTCTTCCAGCAAGAAAAGCGCAGGCAGGCAGACGACAGTGGGCAGCTTCAACACGCACGTGGAACTACCAAACTGAGCCAAGCTCGTACCACCAAGGGCTCAATTAATTCACTAAACGGAGAACACCGTCCCATTTACGGATCAGCCACGATACCCAGTTCATCGCTGCATGGGCAAGCCCAGATCTGTCACCGCAGTGCTCGTGAGAAGCTGCGATCGCTGGAGAAATCAGCACGCAGCTGAAGAGACTCCAATCCCACAAGGTTACTCTGTTTTAGCACTAACTTTGCTCCAGGAGTTACCAGGTTTACAAAACCCTAAATGGAGATTAAGAAGCAAATACTGCACCCAGCTGAAGCGGCGAGCGCTGGAGCAGAGTACGCGGGGCAGGGTGGGGCCTGGCCAGGTTCCCCACACTCCATCCTCTCACAATAACCTTTAAAAGAAGAGGAGTTGCTGGGATACAAGACTCAGTTCATCTGAAAAAGCAGCAATTTCCAGCCTGGACTCTGCCAGCAGCATTTATCCAGATCCAACGCCTGCTGGAAACAACCGGTTTTTCCTGAGACGCTCTCATCTAAATATTAGATCCATATTTGATTTCGACAGAAGCAGAAGAATTAGCATGGCAGAGCCCTGAAGCACAAGCCACACCATTAACTTGTCACGAACTCATTTGACTGGATGTAATGAACCCACGTCGGGTCCCAAATCCCTCTCACAGTCATTTGGATAGTTTAGAGAACCAGCGCTATCAACTCCCACTCCTGCTTGCCAGGCACAAAGTTGTTCAATACCTCCAGTCCTCCTCCCAGGCAGGAGCCACTGATGGCAGCAACTATGGGCTTTGGAGACTGCTCTATTTTTTCTAGCATCTTCTGTCCTTCCTGAGAGAGCTGAGTCACTTCCTGAGAAGTCTTGCAGGCTTTGATCATGCTGCAAAAAAGCAAGGCAGAAAGGCTGATCAGAACTGGAGGAAAAAAAGCACTGAGGAAAAACAGCAAGAAAATGAGAGAGCTTCAACAGGTTTGTTCCTCTTTTCCCACCAGGCTCCAGTGACCAACAGACGGCCAAGAGCTATTAAATTCCCCCGGTCTCGGATGAAGGGACAACGCGGGAAGACTGCTAAATCCTCTGAGTTACGTCCCCGTGCGCCGACACCAGGCGGTGAATGAGCTCCCTTGTGTCTGAGCTTTGAAAGCCTTTCGGGGGGAGCGCAGGAAGAGTCATAGGAAGCCTCAAAGTGCTTGCCAGGAAGGGTGGAGGGGAGAGCCCGGGATCCCTTCTGAGAGGAGCAGATGGCCGGGGCTCCGACGCTGCGCTCCGCCAATTAGAGCTTCCCGGTGCCAATTATCCTCCCGGAGGCTGGCAGTGTTTGCCAGGCAGGAGGGATTCAGGAGGCTCGTAGCACTGAGACAAGCAGCCTGCCCTTTCCCTCTGCTCCCCACCTCCAGCTCCTGCCTCCTTCCCACTGCCACAGATATGAACAAGGCCAGCCGAATCAGAACGTTTTGAAGGGTCTATTTGTAATTTAACCTTCTTTTCTCAGAGCTTTCTGGCTTTTAAGGTCTTGAAGCAACTATTCCGTCCTGCCCAACAGCAGGGCTAGGAGCCAACGGCACCCCAGGTCCCGCTGAGAGCGCCCACGAGGGTTGTCCCACACCCAGCAAAGGTTACTCATGCCCAAATCACCCGGGAAGTTGCTTGGATGCTCGAGGCGGCGGCGCGCCAAGTCCTGCCCAATCAAGGGGCCACAGGCTGGCAGTCGGCCAGGCGCTCAAACCCAGCTTAAACGAAGCCCTGCATGTAAATTATCCGCTCCTGTTGTGTCCCAGACCAAAGGACAATGCTCGCCCCGCAGCCAGGATGGGTTTCCTTGGCTGCAGCCCAGCAGGCAGGAAGGAGCGATCAAGTGTTTCAGCCCAATAGGGTTTAATGACTCGCCACGTTCGACTTTACCGAGGTCCTAAATTCATTTGAGCGAGTTGGGCGTGCTGCACACGTGGATTTCACTCCCAGTCTCTGCCTCACCCCTGGGGGGATGAGTGACAAACCGTTTGGGCTTCCCAGAACACCAGACCACAGGCCCGGGATGCTGGACTTGAGAGAAAGCTCCAGTAGCAGAACTTCTAACAGCCCCGTACTTACTCGATATCTGCTCCAGCGATGAAAGAGCCCGGCTTCGAGGAGATGAGGACGGCACTTCTGACGGCTTCGTTGGCCCAGATCTCATTCATCACCTCGTTAAACTCTGCATTCAGTTGTTTGGATAGAGTGTTCACCTGAAAGCAGCAAATCAGCATCCTAAGGAGGGAGCCCAGAGAGGGTTTAACCTCAGATCAAGTACTGGACGCAATTTTTCTATCGTCAGAAAAGATGAAAGATCGACAACGAAAAGCCAAAGCCAATGGTAGGGCTGAAGGGATTTTTCCAAGGCTGTAGGAGCAGCAGCTCTACAGCCTTTAAAGATTTGTCTTTTGGAAAAAAAAAAAGAAAAAAAGAAAGAAAAAAAAGGACTGGGCCATCCAGGAATTCACTCAACAGCGAAACCATTGCTTGACACAATTGTAAACGTTTCTGGGGCGCTCAAATTGAGCCCAGATTTGCCACAAAAGTTAGTTCAACCTGATCATAACACAGTGAGGGAAAAACCCCTCCAAGATTAAACCCTGCAGTAGGTCATCAATTATTACCCTGTTATTAAGAAGTTCCTCCTTAACCATGCCACCTGTGGGTCTGCGACCTCAAACACAGGTTTCAGGAGCTTCTAAGCCGTTTGTTTGGGGGTTTTTATGTACATATAACAGAGGCTTTTCTGAATCATCTTGAATCCAAGACCTTATTCAGATTTAGCAGTATCTTGCGCCAGTGCTTGGCACATCCCCAGTATTTCCATGAGGCATTTTCAGACGTCTCATGAGACACCCAAATGCTTGTTCTCCTGTTTTGCCACTTCGAAAAGCTTCAGGTTAGGAAAGTTCTCAAGTCTTAAATTAGAATGTTCAGTGCCTTCTCCATGCGACTGCTGTTAAGCTCAAACGGTACCTTTGAGTTTGGCGTGTGGAAGCGCACGACGGCAACATCTCCTTTGATGTCACAGCTAACATGGGTTCTAGCTGCAAACAAAGAGGAACGTGTTACCAGCTTGGCGGACTTTTAAGAAAGCACACGGACTCGCACAGAAAAGCTTTACACTTACTCTGAAGTGCACTGGAGGTGGAGATGTTACGGCAAGCATAACCTAAAGAAAAGACGTTGGAGGTGTTAAAGGAACAGTCAGCAGCCTCGGCTTAACCCTCCTGACGAATGCACCCGCCCACCTTCCCTCACCAGCTGAGAACGGCGATTCAGAAAATCCTGAGAGTGAGTTTTGAGGCTTGAGCTGTGCCACCACCAGAGTTAAGCAGATTCCACGCTACTCGAGTGACCTTTCACAGCCCGAAACTGGCAGGAAAAGAAACAAAGCCTTCACCCCAAAGAGTTGAGGCAGGAGGCACACGGAGGGGGGTTTCCTTTAGTAGGCACAGTTTGACACATCTTCACACGCTAAACCTGAGACTTTACTGCACTCTGGAGGGTTTCCAGCCTGCAGGTTCGCTTCTCCGCAAACCAACCGTAACTGGCCGGCAATATGGCACCAGCCCAAGTATCTCTGCCCAGGTCACAAGCTGGACATGTGGTAGCCACAAAAGAAGCACACAGAATATTTATTCTCGCCTCCGTCTATTGCCAAACACTTGATCCCTCTGCACTAATTACACAGACAAACTCACCCTGTTTCAAATCCCTCCTAAAACTCAGACTAAGTTGTGTTTGCAAGCAAAAGGCCACTTTTCCGACTCATAAATCCCAGCTCTCCTTTTTTTCTTTGAGATCTGATGATCTCTCGGTCTTTGAATGAACCGCAGGTTCCACTCAAGTGACCTTGATCTCGACCAAGCGGATCCTTTAACGCAGATTTAGGCTGAACCTCTGCCAAAGCTGCTTTAAGCCTCGAGTCTAGTAAAAACATTACTTCTTACACGCATCTACAGCTGGAATGCAGCCAGCTAGAAACATCAAGGAATTCAATATCCCCAGCAGTGAGGCGGAAGAAAATCCAGCAGAGGGACGAGCAAACTCAAAACCCTCCCCGTCAGGTGCTTCCCCGGTGCCGCAGCCCCGTGACGGGGGCTCGGGGCTGGGGCTCTGCTGCACTTTGTCCCTCTTTCCACTCTGCCCCCGGCGCTGGCAGCGGGGCCTGACCTTTGCTCTCCATTCCCTGCGCCCGGAATACGCGGCGAGAGGCTGCAGGGATGGGAATTCGGCGTCAGGCCGTCCCAGCAAACAGGTTGGTGCCCGTGTGTGTCTGTGTCACACACCCCTAACGCCGTCTTATAAAGAGAAAACTGGTTTCCACTCCAAAATATTTTTTGGACAATACCCAGGTCGTGATTGCCACAGCTGACATTAATTTCCCCAATTTTTTTGTAGACAAAAGTCAGGAACTCTTGAAAATAAGCGTGGCCTGACAGTAATTTCGCCACTGACAGATGCTCCTTTAACAGCGGAATTTAAACACAATAAAAGCCACAGAGCCCCATCCCTTTAAAAAGGAGGCAAGGATGGAACTACCTTCGTGAATTCACTCACTTCAACCCTGTGCTGCTGCGCAGGGCCAGGCACAGCGGGAAGGAGAATTAAATTAGATCAAACTCAGCTATAAGGCAAGCGGTAAGGCTTTTTTTCCACACCCTCAGCCACAACATCACCCTCCAAATGAAAACCAAAGCACTGCCTATGCAGTAAAAACTACATCACATATAAAACAAAAAACGCAAAGCAAAAAGTGAATGGCTTAATTAACCTCTTCCAGCCTCTTCCTGTGCTTTCCACTTCCACACCAGCTCCCAGACAGACTCCTTCCCTGAAAACCTGAAACCTTGAATTCCACTCCGCCTTTCAGGTGTGGAATATCTTCTGTTCTTCAAAACAAAAGATATGAAGTAGGAAAAATAAACCAATCGAGGGCACGACTGAACAAATGCCACTACATTTAACATAAGCTCCTTTGGGAAAGATACTGCCATTAGAATAACAGCTGCTTAATATTTGAGCGAGTTTCCTTTTCATTCCGACAACACTTGATTTCAGAGCTCAGAAACTCACGGGAAACACACCTACAAACGAAAAGCACGTTCCCTCGGTCACAGCACATCTGCTTTAGGCACCGACTCGTTCGGCAGCAGGAAGGCAACCTGCCAAGACCGCAGCCAGAAAAATCCTCCCTCAAAACAATGAAGGAAGCAGCCCACAAACCACGAAAGGAAGCAGCACCAGCCGGTCACACGTACGCTTCCTCCATTTCACTGACACTCGCTCTGGAATTAAAAAGCCTTAAATATCGACTCCATTTCCACGAGTTCACTCACTGCAGTTAAAAGACCAGCAAGAAACGGGGACACCAGCACTTCAGATGGCAGCGAACAGAACCCAGCCCTTTCCCACAGCCCAGCCAGCACTTGTTCCTTCCACTTTCTCTTTCCTCTGTTATTTCCCCAACGCTTCCCCGCCCAGCACTTCTCCTTCTGCTCACCCGCGCCACGCGAAGTGGGAACAGCATCCATGGACGGTCCTGGAGAAAAAAAAAACAACCTCCTTGCAGCCCTGCAACCAGCCAAGCACCAGCAGCGCGACCCGGCTGAAGCTCAGGACGGCCGCCCGCACTCGCAGCCCGTTCCCGCGAACGTCGAGCTGTGGGATGGGAAAGTTTTGCCCAGCTGAATTTTCCTGTCCCCTCTGGGAACCTGCTCGCGCAGGGCATGCGGCTCAGCAGGTAGGGCCAGCTCTGGAGCTCACCCTGCCCTCTGGACGGTTCTCAGCCTGCCCCACGGAGGTTTGCATCCAGTCTGACAGACACTTCGTTAGGGCAGAACGACGCTGTTAATTAATGATGAGTGACAGCCTCCCCACAGCAGCTCCAGGACTGTCTGTGAGGAAGAATGTTGCCAGGTACAACCAACACCCGCCGGAGCGCTCGCTGGAGTTACCACAGCTCTGCTCGTTGTGGCAGCACCTCATCCTGGAGTGACCGGCTCACGTACAAACTCGCTCCGCGTAAGACAGGTTCTGGGCTTAAACAAAACCCTGCGAGATCTCAGGCCAACGTCAGCACAAGACCCTGAGACCCTTCAAAGAGCAGAAGCAAGAACTGGATTCTGACACCTCCCAGGGGAGCCTGGTGACTCTTTGCTTTGGGAGCTTTGCAAGGAAGCTCCACAGCCCAGCACTGGGAAGAGGCAGGGGAGTGCCAAAGCGCTGTCCAGGTCAGCAAAGGGCTAGAGAACGGGCAAGATGCCCGTGTGCCAACCCAAAGACAGACTGTGGGGCACCCAGCGATGCTAAGGGACCCAGATGTGTTCTCTCCACCCACGTGGGGACACCCCCCTCCTGCAGACATGCCGTCACACGCAGAGGACAGCTCCTGCATCCAGGCATCCAAGGACATGGGGACGTTTCTCCCCCAGCAAACCTCCCAGGCATGCACACAGCGGCATCAGGGACACGTGGCAAGACCTAAGGACATTCTCTCCTTCGGCATCAGCTCACGTGCTGGCGACAAACCTGTGGCCCCCACCCATGCAAGGTCACGGGGACTCCCCAGAACCACACACAGGTTCCCAAAGGACAGGGACCGTGGCTGGGCACAGGATGGGGGTGCTGGCACACCCCTGGTGGCCCCCAGGACATGGAGATGCATGAACTGCCCCCGGGGGAAACTTTTAGGAGGGTATTAGGGATATGCCAGGGATTCACAGGCCGTGGGGACAACACCCTCCCACAGCACACACGCACAGAGGACACCTCGGTGGTG
>NW_009697631.1:33754-34049 GCF_000703405.1 Apaloderma vittatum | reverse complement strand
CAGGGAGGTGATCATTCTCCTCTACTCAGCTTTGGTGAGTCCTCACCTTGAGTACTACATCCAGTTTTGGGCCCCTCACTACAGGGGGGACACTGAAGTGATGGAGAGGGTACAGAGGTGGGCTACCAAGCTAGTAAAGGGCTTAGAACATAAATCTTACGAGGAATGACTGAGGGATCTGGGGCTGTTTAGCCTTGAGAAGAAGAAATTGATGGGAGATCTTATCGCTCTCTACAACTACTTGAAAGGAGGTTGTAGAGAGGTGGGGGTTGGTGTGTTCTCCCTAGCCGCGGGG
>NW_009697631.1:10141-33649 GCF_000703405.1 Apaloderma vittatum | reverse complement strand
TTCTATGATTCTATGATTCTATGATTCTATGATTCTATGATTCTATGATTCTATGATTCTATGATTCTATGATTCTATGATTCTATGATTCTATGATTCTATGATTCTATGATTCTATGATTCTATGATTCTATGATTCTATGATTCTATGATTCTATGATTCTATGATTCTATGATTCTATGATTCTATGATTCTATGATTCTATGATTCTATGATTCTATGAATCTACATCTAATCTAAATCTACCATCTTGCAGTTTCAGGCCATTGCCCGTTGTCCTATCACTAGAGGTCCTTGTAAAAAGGCCTTCTCCAGCTTTCCTGTAAGCGCCTTTCATGTATTGGAAGGCCACTATAGGTCACCCCAGAGCCTTCTCTTCTCCAAGTTGAATAACCCCAGCTCTCTCAGACTGTCCTCACAGCAGAGGTTCTCCAGCCTTCTAATCATCTTCGTGGCCCTCCTCTGGACCCGCTCCAGTAGATCCATGTCCTTTTCGTACTGTGGGCTCCAGAACTGGATGCAGTACTCCAGGTGAGGCTTCACCAGAGCAGAGCAGAGGGGGAGAATTACCTCTTTCTGACCAAGCTGCCTGAAATGAGACCTTTGTTTTGGTATACCCTTTCTGACAGAAAATAGTGAGAGGTGCAATAAAGTACATTTATTCCTCAAAGAAGCTGATATGTGAACACACTCAGCTTCATGTAGAGACAAGTAAATTTAAATATACTTGCAAAGAACTGTCAGAACAAAATCTTAGAAGCATTTGGCCAGCACCTTGATATTCTCCTCTTACTCTCTTAAAGGATATTTTTTAGCGGAAAAGATTTTGTCTCCTTAGCCAACACTGATTGTTACCCTTAGAAGAACTTTTTCACATATGAATTCATAATGTTCAAAAAAGACTTTCTTTTCTTCACACTTTTATTAAGTTTTCTGCAAAGTAGTTAATAAAAGTAATTATCAGTATTCTTTGACATCTGCAGTAAAAATTTAAACTCTTCAATGTGCAAAAAAAAGAATTGTTCACCAGGAAACTTTCCTTACATTTTGAGAAATGTCCCAATGACTGCAAAGTTAATAAGTTATGATTACATTTCCAAAACCAAAAAAGTGAAGACCCCTGAGAGGGGGAAAAAGACTTAGCTCAAAGTCATCAACTATAGCTGCCTCAAAACCAGCTGTGAAGGTCAGAAATTATTTATGGAATGTGTGTTTGCAAGCTTTTAATTAAAGGGCTTGGAGGCCAGTGTGCTAGGAGGGCCATCTAAGAGTGAAATGTAACAATAAGCCTAATTTATCCTCACCGTAGATTTCCACTGGTGCAACTTATTTGGAAACTGGAATATGCACAATAGGAGTGCCAAGGTGAACGGTATTACAACCAGAATTATGGTCATATTATCTATAGCAAGCATATAAGTTTTGGGCATAGTGAAATACACATCAGGATTTGAATACGGCAATTTCTCTTCTAACTGCCTTACTCACTGCCAACAGCACAACCTTGATGTGGCCCAAATGTTGTCTTCTGAGCTTCTCCTTCCTGTAAGATCAGGCTCAGTAACACATCAGCGAGGTGGTGAACCTGAGATGTGGTAGGTTTAGCAGCTTTGGATAGAAGAGGACATGGCATCTTCCTGCGCTGTGGAGAGAGAAGCTTAGGGTAGGTATCCATTTGCATGGAGAAGGGGAGCGATGCAGTTCGAGCCACTTGGCCAGCAAGAGAAGGAAAAGCAAGGGTCACACTTTAGGCCTCTTGTATTTTTAGCTGTATCCAGAGCACACCAGTTCTGCTGGCTGCATTTAAAGCGCCTGTCAGCTGATCCCTGATCTGCTGGTGCGTTTTTCTTCAGTTCTGACGCCAATCAAAACAAAAAATATACCTCTCCTCTCAATAGAGTGCCTAAGAGCTTTTTTTGAATGCAGGCTGAAAGGTTTGGCCAGCAGGTGGCAAAGGAGCGTACATCCTGCATGGAGCACAGGACCATCAGGACCATCAGATGTACCCCCACCCCTGGGGGAAAAAAAAAAGAAAAAGAAAAAGAAAAAAAAAAGGAAATAGAGTACGGAAAATCCTAGTTAGTTCAATTAATTATCCTGTGGCCATTTACTTAAGGGACCTCGTTACAAATATATCCTCATCACAATGACAGGAAATCTATCTGAAAAGTCTGCAAAAAAGCTATTAATGAAGAGAGTTTCTAGTGCCTATAAACTGAAATACTTTTTCATTCCTTTTGCCAGTAGTTCCTGTGGGTCATTTGTGGGGTCAACAGTGGTGTGCAGAGTAAAGACTCTGCCAGTGCTGGAGAAGAAGAAAAAAAGAAGAAAAAAAGTACTTCAGTATTGTCAATCTTTTATCCTTGAACGGTACACTAGAGGCTGACATTTAATACCCTAAGGATATAGATGTTTGAAAGCTGGTTATTGTAACAAAGGAAACCATCCAAACTCTGCAAGACCAAATGGATCAGATAAAGCTGACACTGAGATAAATCTGTTTTACATCCTTCTTGCAAAAGTTTTGCTAATCTATGTAGTTATAGCTTTCCTGAAGCAAAAGGAGAGGGAGGAAAAAAAGAAACCTACATTACAGCAAGTCAACATCTTGCCCTATTTGTAATCTCCAAAGTGTAGCATGATGGTCAAAGAACATTCTTCACTTGGATCTTGGGTGAACTCTATTAAATAGAGAAAAGACAAAGAAAAAATTGAGAAACAACACGGAGAGTGAGAGAGGACATGAGGACAAACATACATGCTCTTTCTGGGTGAACTTCCATGTTAACATAGATTCTGTTTGTTTGTTTCACACACGAATTCAGATCTTTCCTAGACACAGACTCATCTTCCAACCAGTCAGAAACTTTAACACCTACTCTTCATTATCCAGTATTTATACCGCCAGATTGGACTTTCATATGGAAGCCTGGAGCAATGCTGGTACAGATGGCAAGATGACTCTCATGAGATTGATGACTCTGAAGAAATATACAGCATTAAGTCAGAAGGTGCAAATGTTAACATTCCAGTGTAGAAAAGAAATATTCCTTGCATACACTTCCCAGGTTTGTTTTCTCATGCATTACAAAGAAAAAGAAAAAGCCCTCGACACACCTCGTAGCTGGCAAACGAATGATAAATTTACTTTAGTTTCTTTTGTATGTCAACTGTTCATGCCTCAGGTACTTAACCTTTACTTTAAAAACATGGTTCAGATCCTAGCCTTGAAGGTGGGTGGGAAGGGGGGGGGGATGGTATTCCTGTAAATGTTTCATTTAACAAAGGCAGTACTATAAGAAGGTTCAGTGGTGAGACTCTGAATGGTATTTATTGTTTCAGATTTCAGGGCTTCCATACATCTGCTGCCTGTCAAAGGCAGATACCACATTCATAAAACAAGTGCCCTGTCTGGAAAAAAAAAAAAAAAAAGGAGAAGAAAAAAAAAAGGACTCTCTTCTCTGTGGCTCAGCCTCCAGGATTATGTGAAGCTGCAGGAAGTGAATGTTCTTATTTGCTATAAAAATGATCAACAAGAAAATCTTTTATTATATGAGGGAAGGGAAATTTGACTTTCTTTTTTACATTTGGGGCCTCTGACTCAGCAAAGCAGTTTTAGAACTATCCTTACTCAGAAAAGTTCTTAAGCAAGTTCTTATACCTCCCCATATGCAGCAAAGTGCCTAAGAACTTACTTAGTTGAAGCAGAGCACTAAGGAAGTACCACTTACATTTACACTAACTAAACAGCTCATTTTACCAGACCCATTGCATGATTTCTGACTTTATTAGGTCTGGAATGTATATTTCACCCATGGTGAGAAACATGCTCATTCATTTCTTATGATATCATAGTCTTCTCCATGGTAATCTGGTGCTATGTGAGGAAAAACAATGGAAGAGAAAACTTTTCATGCCGAGATGAAGACGGATAAGGAATTATGTTCAGCCGGGTGGGAGAATATATAAGAGGAACAAAACCACAGAGTCCCTGATTCTGAGGATCTGATTTATTTAGTATCTGGCATTGGCTATAAAGTGTGGGCAATGAAAAGAGGAGCTGACCTCAATGCCTCCTTAGCAGCAATCAGAAATTCATTTCAGTGTGTGAGCATTTAATTAGCTTCACTGAGTTTACAAGACCTTCAGTCATTTTAAGATACTCCAGGCAGCTACCCCACACATAAGATTACCCTGAATCTGGAATGCCAGCCACTTAGGAAGAATGTCTAGAGAGTTTTAATTGAAGGGACTCCTTTGTTTTTATATCCATTTGGTATGTCATTACCATTTCCTTCACCACAAATTTACACCAAGGGACTCAACCAGTCCAAACAATTGTTTTAATCAGTAAATTACAGAAAACCTACAAGAAAGTTTAAGGTTGCTCTGTGTCTAGGAGAAGTCAGATAGCACCATTAAATTTTTAAAGGTAATCTAATCATTATACAGCGCAGTCACTGCACCACTTCAAGCATCAGAGGAGAGTCATCACTTTCCCCCTTTTTCCAGAGGACCTTAAATGTATCTACTTCATGTACTTATTGCATGCATACAGTAAATATATATGGAGTGAGATTAACTAACAGTAGGCAATTACTAATTTTATTATGGCTTCATGAGGTCTGTATATCAAGCTCCTCTCCCTGGCAAGGATGAGGAATTGCTAAATACAGTTAATTTCTTAGTTGATCTTATTTATATACTGGCCGCTAATCCCCTTCATATATCTCGTGTTCTTCCTTCTTCTCAGAGATACTGTCCCTCAGTGACCTCCTCCTAGCATTTCATTAAATGCCTTCAGCCTCAGTAAATTACAGCACTTTAAAAACATTGAGTTTAGCATATAAAAAGAGAGAGAGAGTTTCTCTACATTGCCATGGGATAAGGTGCAGCGAAAATCCCATACAAGCTGAACTGTACTTCCTAATCAAATGGGTGTAACAGATGGCTGCTAGAGCAAGCCATCACAATGGAAATATCTGCAGTTCTCATGGTAACGGAATCTGCCAGGTCTGAGGGATTTGCTGTTTTCCAGGACATCTGAGCTGCAATCTCTTTCGAGCTGTCTAGCAGTCTCAGTCTCGCTCTCTCTCACTCTCTCAGCATGATGGAGATAGAGTTGAAAGGTGGAGCCTGATTTTGCATTCCAGCTGTGATTAAAGACATGCACACACAAACACACACACGCGCACACACACACACAGAGAATCAATAGCTCTGCATATTCATTATGCTATCTAGAACCTCATTAACCACTCAGGCAGAACAGCAAGGAAATTTTAATATGCCTCCCTCTTTAGGGAGGAAAAGAAAGAAGTGTAATGGGGGAGAGGGGGGAGAGAGAAAGATAGCATGTACATGGGGAATTAAGATGCATGAGACGTACCTTTTAATAAAGATATGGAGCAACGTTAAAACTAGCAGTTGTTTGCGTTTCATGGCAGTATGTCAAGATGGCTTAACATAGCAGGGTGAAACATCTGCCCCCCTCCAAAAAATAAAAAAAATCATGATGTCAAATTTCCAAAACATAATATAGAATCTATGGAACAAGGAGAAGGAAAAGAAAAAAGAGAGGAACTGTGTACCATAATACTAAGTGAAAGCATGTGACAGACCTCCTGGTACCATGTAATTAGAAAGGTGATCCTTCCCATAAGATGTAGGATAGCATAAAGACAACGAGTTTTAATTATAAATCTAAAGGACTGGGTTTAAATCCATAGAGCTCTCTTAAAAGGTTCTTATATTTCTGCATGCAATTCAGAATCATGGAAGAAAATAATCATTCATGAGACTTTTATTAAAGTCTTTTCCTTCAAATCCCTATCAATTTAAAGAAATAAGATGAAGTATACTGCCTTCTTTGCTAGACTACCTGCTAGAAAACACACAGAGGGCTGATTCACAGCTGCCTATTCTCTTGGGTATTTGAGCCTGAAGATCAGACAACATGTAAGAATTCAGCCGTGGCTCAAAATGGAAACAAAGAGGACCATTCTTAAGCAATGTGAAATGAAAAACTACAGGCTGTAGACCGTAGCCCTTAGCATGCTGATCCACCACATTGTCCTTGAGCACACTACAGTTAAATACATATGACAGCCAAAGAGATAAGAAAAATGCTTTCCAGAATAACATAACTGGATCTTCTTTTTTTTTTCATTATGTAGAATAAGCCAGGCAAAGCAACCTCCTAAAGTACCCACTCGAGAACTGGGTACTGTAAGATGGTATTGTCTACCTATTGTGCGGCATTGAAGAACATTTTATGTGACTTTTTCTGAAGACTAAACTGCTTTTAGTACAACTCTATTCCACTGTAGTAATGATTTCTAAATGAGAAATTTAATTCTTAAATCAGATTAGTTACTTTCAAATGGATATACATGGATTTCGCTCACAACAGTACTGCATTGCACCTTGAGGAATCTCCAAACGTGTTAACCAGTAATAAGTCCTGTTGCCAAGCAAAGATGTCTGCAGCAACAACAGCATGGTAGTGATAATTGTTTGTGCTGATATTGAATGTTCAGCACCAAAACACTCAACAATATGAGGGGTGCAGTCAGTCTTCTCTGCTCACAGTAAGCAATGGTTTCATTCACAAGCAGTTCCTGGAAGTTCCTTAGGGCTTCTCATGTTGCAAGGTGCAGGGCTACTTAGAATGAGTTAGCAGTGCTCAATCCATGTCTACTTTCTGCCACCCTTGTGCAAACTAAATAGGGCACTTACTCATTCACCTGACTATAAGAGGCAGTAAACCTGGACTGATTTTCAAAAGATTGTCACATTCAAGTGAATCAATAGAAGATTTCAGATCATTTCTTGAAATACAGCAGTCATTCACAACAGGAAAAATAGTGCATAGTTTTACCTTTTAACAGAGAAAAAGGAGTTCTGGGTGGGACTGAGTGGATAATAGAGGAACATGAAGATGTAGTTCTGTTCATCATCCCATTATCTGGGGCACTATGTGTCTGTATTTCCCCATAAAATCAATGTAGACTGTCAATGCCACGGGCACAGATACAATTTTTTATGTCACTCTCAGCACCATGTAGAGAAGCATTCTGAAAACACAACTCCCAACACGGTTGGTCAAAAATTATTGTTTACTCAACTTGGAATATATCCAGGTTAACACTGTGATTCTTGCAGCAAATATTCCAGACTCAGCAATGACACAAGAAATCAAGAACCTCTTCTACCCTTCCTTAGTTGATAAAGCAACCCTTCCAGTAACTGACTGTTGAACATTGCCCTACATTGGAATTACCACACTGCTAATATTTATTAAGAAATCATAGTGCCCCTTACTGAACAGTTTGTTGAACATTTTGACTCAGACTAGATCCATGTGAAAGCTGAAACAACTGCTGTGTAGTCTGACCAATGGTCCTCCAAGCCACGGAGCTTCACATATTGAATTTACGCATTCTTGAGGACTGTTCATGAAACAGCTGATCTTAGCACACACAGAACAGAAGTGTATCTGGGAAGAGTTGTCTTCTCGTGACATCAACCTCTCCTACTTAGACTCATCAGTGTGGATGAGTAACTTTTGCCCCTGTCCCAACATCTCCTGATCACTGTTCCTGGATAGTGTCCTTGCTTGGCTTCCTTAGCAGGTCCCCTGTGCCTGCTTGCCCTGTTTTGCAGTCCAAATCCTTAACTCTACCAGACCACTAAGTCTACTAACTTTTGACATGTTTCTCACCTATGATGTTCCTTGGAGAGCACAGATTTTGTTTCCCCAATCAGAGCTCAAGTATACAATCTTCCAACACTGTCAAGCTGTCCAGGATTCCCCACGCATTTGACAGACCTTCACAGGTTATCCTGCATCCAGTTTTAATCATGCCTTCCTAAAACACTGTCCAACTTGAGCCTTGTGATACGCTCTTTCAGTTGGGACAATTCCATCATGGATTTCTGATGCAGGAGATCTAGTGACTCCAGCAGACCGCGTAGTCTCTGGTAAAGCTGAAGCAGTCTTCAGCCACACTCTGCGGCAGTCCTTGTTCATCCCCAAGGAACATCAGAGGACTGTCTTTCAGTTTTGGGGTGTGTTTATGATGGTACCTCTTAACAGGTGAAACTCTGAGAAATCCTGCATAAGGTGCATGGTTTCTCTCAGTCCAGGATTGCTCTTGGATCCCAGCTGACTTCAGCCCAAACAGAAGAATCATCAGGCGTTACAATTAGTGGGGCGGTGCAGGTTGGTATCATAAAACTCTGAAATAGACCCTCTTTCTATTTCAGTTCTAATTGTGCTCTTTGCTGCCTGGCTGGCAGACACTTTTCAATCAATTGTTGCCTTTTTGCTGACAACACCAGCTTACAAGATTTGCTCTCATCGTTTCTGTGACCTCCACCTTCCATTGTTCTTGCTTTCTGGACAGGAGCTAAGGGACCTTATTTCTAATGCTCACAGCCACGATGTAGGGAAGGAAACTTCCCATATCGAACAGCCTCAGATTCCCAGCTGCTACAGCGAGCACACTATGAACCTGCCACTGCACAGCAGTTAAGGATCTGACCTATAGTATTTACATGCCGATGGATTCCCGGGACTTGGAATTTTAATCATAACAAAAAAGTACCTAAATGTCCCTTTTCACCCAAGGTTGGTCCTTCCTGGCTATTTCCTGCAGAGAGCCTAGACCCCAAATTCCTCAGCCTAGTGAGACTTTCCCATCCCCTGCAGGGACTTAAAGAACTTCACATACCACAGTGAATCTGCTCCAGTCAATCAACTCTTTCAGCTCCCTGCAGGCTTCCAACACCTGCTAACAGGAGGGGACAACAGAAAAGCACTGCCCCACCCCTTCACACATAGTATTGCCTTATTCTTCAAAAATACTGCTCAGAGCATGATGCTCCATTACAGGATGCTCCTATAAATACATTGCACTTTCAGAGGGGGGAAGCAAGCATGCTCTAGTAAATATTTTAGCAATGAAGTGTCATGGGCTTCTTAACGCTTGTCATTTTTCAGTAGAAGAAGTGCTCCATCAGAAAGTGCTCTATACTCGCTGGAGAGAACGTGCATTCTAATAATAACAGGACAGCCAGTGGCCAACATCTTATCAGTATTAACTTTCCTTGAAATCATGTTTCGTTCTTCCTCCACTCTACCACCTAATGTTCAGGAAGCACTTGATTTAATAAGAAGGTTCATAATGTCAAGTTACAGACACCACAAGAGGGAAGCCTGGGAAAGTATAATTGGCAAAACAATGAATTAAAAAAAAATAAATCTCAGCTATCTCCAAGATAAATATATAGAGATTTTATTTATATTTTTTAAAGAACTTTTCTCTTTGTGTTAAGGTCTGTGGTGGCAGAGGAGTGCTTGCAAGGATTGGGTGGAGAAAGCAGCAGAAAGCCTAGAAACCCGTGTACAAGCAAGGAGTTGGGGGACCCATGTCCTAGAGATGGCTCTGCTGACACTAGCCTAGCTGTTTTACGGGGATGATACTGATTGCTGAGTACAGAAATGCTGTCAAGACTAAATAGGACTGCCTAAAACAGAGACAAAGAGAAGGATCATATTTTACAGCATGCCTGAAGCCCAGACAGAAGAGCGCCATGGCAACATGCAGGGATCTGCTATCCTTCCATTTATTCTCAAATGCAGCACTGGCACTGATGTGATCTCTATGCCATGAGGCAGGAAGGGTCTTTTCTCCTCTTTCTCTGCAAGCTGCCAAGCTGCAGCTCTCTCCTCAGCCTTATCTGTCCTCTTGAGTGGGGCTGAGAGGGTTACATGGCTTCGTAAAACCATTCTGTCATGCCTTACCAGATAACAGAAATTCCAGAAGGTGGTTTCTGCAAGTCCTTGAAAACTTTCTTTTCTATGGCTAGTGAGGAACAACCCAAATCCTGCAATGTGCAAAGATTTCTCCTTAGGTTTAACTTTATGCATGTGATGATTTCTAGAAATGAGTTATTTCACAGGCATGTGCATGCACACACAGAAAAGAAAAAGTTCTGCTACCACTGCACACATCTTCTCTTTCACCAGTTTGAAAACTGTTTGCAATGACTGGAACAAGGATCATACTATATATCTTTTAGATAATGGAAGTGAAGAACAAAAATCAGGACTGTGGCAAGTGCAATATTTCATTCTTTCCCTCACATACTCAGCAGGATTTGTAATCATGCTTCCTCACGAGAAGACATCCTTCCTGCAAGTATGGAAATGGGCAGTGTCTGTTTCTCAGAGTTGTGAAATGTCATCTTATCAAAGCTGTTAAAAAAAAGACAGGACAGACTGTCACCTGACTGCAGAATGGGAGATGCGTTCTATTGCTTTCCTGCAGGGGTGACCTTGGACACCTCTTTCACTTCCAAAGCTTTATCTGTCTTGATCATTTAGATGCTAAGTTCGTAGGAGAAACAGAGAAGCATTTTTTACTGTAGGTAGAGTGTACAGCACAATGACTCCATCTCAGGTGAGGTAATGTGTCTGTATAAATACTTTCTTTTCTTTACATGAGGCTTAAAACATCTGCAAAGACATCAAAAGAGGAATGAGTATGCTGCATAGTAACACAAAGCAGCTGACAACTAGCTGATCTAAGATTACTTGAAGTTCCCTTGCAAGCTGTTCCCCACATCGCTCATCCATAATGTCATTTGGTCAAATTCTAAACAAATGTGGCACAATGCAAAACAAACAGCTGTGGTTCAAAGGGAGCATGCAAGGCATGGGCCCCCACGGCGATGCCCAGAGGAGAGGCAGAAAAGGGCCACTTCTAGCAGGAAGCGTGAAGAAATCATAGGATTACAAGAACAGCACTTTTGCCTTTCAAATCTAAGGAACAATAAAGAGCAAAAGAGCACACTGAAAGATTTTTATTTTTTTTTTTGCATATCCTTTGCAATAAATAAACCTTCCTATTTCAATATTTGGCAAGAGTCTAAAAAGGAGCAGAAGAGGTAATTGATATATACAGGAGAAGAAAGTGCAGTTAAAAACAAGCAAAGACTACTCCATAAGAGGTTCATACTGAGCAAGAATGAACCCAGACCTCCAGGCTAACACCTGAAATCAAATCACCCTTAAGAGGATGGAAAAAAACCCCCACAACATCGTAGCTCTTAGGCTCTGGGTTATAGAAGAAACAAGATTTGCTTCTAATCTCACTTTTTTTCACTTTAAAACAACACAGAGATCATGGATTACTCTTGCTAAGCTTAGCTTTCCACAACAGCAAGTGTTTTTCCCTGTACTTAAATGTTCTTCTCCTCTCAACTGGAAGAGGATGCTGGATTGTTTAGAAATGAGCTTCCTCCAGGTCTTGATTCCTGTTGTGCTTAGCTATTTTCCAGAGGTCTTAATGTACATTCACCCTACACAAAGACACCAAAAGGAAGGCATTTTTCACCTGAACAAGAGGCTCTGGAGGAACAAAAACCTGTCTGGAACAGAAGCTGAGAATCCAAGCTTCAGAACAGTTTGGGCTTCTGGTTCAATTCATCATGCATGCTTAAGTATTTACATTTCCCATCTGAATAACGGTGCACGTTGTTGTAGCTCACAAGAGGGTTTTTGGCTTCTGCCAGTCTAAATAGAATGATTCGAAACTGAATCATTTCCTGCAATTTAATTTCATAGCTCAAGGCAAACTATAGCAAGATAAGGTCACAAACACATAGAGCTACCTCTAGAAAGCCATCTAACCCTCTGGGCTGCCTCAAGTGGAACTCCTAGCTGACTAGCATAGGTTTTGTTATTATATACTCCGGCAGGAGATGGTCAACAGCTAGTAGCAGTGGACACAGTGTGGTAACCACATGGCAACTGGGTTTTCCACCTATTGTCAGAGAAGAAAGGGATGCTTCCTAAGCTCTATCTATCTCAGCTCTTTTAACTGAGGATCAATATCACAGAGACAGAGACAGAGGGAGAGAGACAAACAACCAGAAACAGAAAAGGAACTGCAGCCTGCCACATTTGCAGTGAAGGGAGATAAAAGCCTGCCGCACTCTGAAATCTAATATGCCAAGTCACCTGGAATGAGTGTCTCCTGAAAAGGGCAAGCCTGCTCAACATCCTCTGCCCACCCCCCTTCCAGAACTGTAGCACCAGTATCTGGAATGTTTTAGCCTTATTAGACTCATTAAAAGCTAACTGGCATTTACAGCTCATGTCAAGATGAGGTGTCAGCAGGAGCAAGAACCCGGTAAAATATGCGTATAACCAATGTGCTACAGAGCAGTCTCCATTCTCCAGGAGACACACGCTGCCTTTTTAGGGGTAGTTAAGTTGTTTTACCCATTACATGAACCAAAAAAGCAGTTTTGGGGTCTTCTGAGAAAGCAAACACTGAAAAACACCTCAGCAGTGACAAGCTCTGACAGAAGGCTGAAGTTTCGGTCCAATGTAATGTGCCTTTAAAAAGTACCATGTCTACACTACTGTATTGCTTACTTTCTGAAGCTAAGCCAGAGGGATGTACATAGTAAGATCTTTGTCTCATTTCAGGGAGGATACAGGATAAAGATTCTGTGCCAGTAATCTTCCCTGGATTAATGGTTTCTCTTTTATCTGCTGTATTTCTGCTCAGATGTCTTTGCTCTGAATGAGTCAGTGGAATGCAAATGACGGGTACAGTCAGTCTGAAAATATTTAAATCTAGCTTTGCACTGCACTGCAGGTTTGTAGAAAAAAACCCACACATACATAAATATACATGCTGAAGAAAGGGCAGATGAAAATTACAGATATATCAATAATGCAAAAAAATCCCACAGTGGGTCCAATTGACAATAGATTAATTTTTCTGTTTCTTCTTTTTTTTTTTCTTTTTTCAGAAAGATCAGTGTTTAGATGCCTGCTATGAATGGGTGAGGAAAATCTGCAACACTCCTTTTCTAAACCACAGACGTTAGACAAAAAATGCATCTGTGGGAAAAGGGACCTGATTTTATTTAGGCTGTTAAATGCCCAGTCTTCATTATCCCAACAAGTGCTATTTTTGTAAAGATAGTACTCTCCTAATCCTGACAAAAGAGAAACCAGACAGTCTAGGCATGATTTCTTTGAATTTTCTCCCTTTCCTTTTCCATGACGCATTTCAATTTTTTCAGTTTGTTTGGACATGGTTCTCCTCTTCTGCTTAGGGTGCAGGTTTTCCTCTAACAAATGACTGAGCCCCAAAAAGCAGCCATGTAAGGGAAGAGTTAGAAGAGCAACTCTATTTGAGAAGCCAGGAGAGAAACCATGAGTGTTTGTCATGGGCTTCAGTAGGAACCATCCTCAAATGATGGCTGCTGATAAAGTTTTTGCAAATTATAACCACCTTAATGACAGCACAGAGAATTTCCAAAAGCTTTTGTGTACTGCAGTGAGATGGTAGAAGGAGGGCTGGGAAAGGAATGAGCAATTGGTCAACCTTGGGAATGGCTGAATAACTTTCTGGGCTGTTGTAATTTTCATGAGAGTTGGCTTTGATGCACTATGCCCATTTAGTAAGAGACCTGTCCTGGAATAAGCAGCAGCTTTCTGATTAAGGATGCTATAAAGGGTAAACTCTACAGAAAGAAAGAAAATGCCAGCATTAACCTGGTAACTACTACTCTGCTTAACAGTAGATCAAGTAGCATTATAAATGGAGTAATCAAAATAATTTGCAACAGAGTATGAAGACCTCTAGCCCTAGGAAAGAGGTCTGCCTCTGAAAGAGCTGTCTATAAATCCAGCTGCAACAAAACAAACAAGCAAAACAAACACTCATATCATGTACCAAATCCATGTGGGACTTGAGAGTTAGTTAGCAGGAGGAATCAGCCTTAACAAAACAGGAGACATTTTTATTTTGATGGCTTTGCAATTAACCATCTTTTCTTCTAAATTTTCCATAAAACCATTTTTTTAATACTTTCTATTGAATTTATATTAAGCATTGATTTTTTAAATCTCAGTAAAAAATATCTTTACCATAGGCTTGGTTTTCAAGATACAAAATTAACCTAGTTTTCCATTAGTTTTCATTGAAAAAATACAGAGAATTTCTGGGACAATGAACAGTTTTGACCTCAGCAGTTTTCAAAATGTATTTTTAAAAATGGTAATCTGTTGTCCTGCTTTGCACATCTATTGGAAAAAAAAAAAAAACTTGTCAGGGGAAATATCTAGCGGATCCATAAAACAAGATATTTTCTAATTTTTGTTTTCTTTAAATGTGGCACAAAAATAGTTCTCTTGTCCCCAGTAAGAGGAGATACTTTCAGCGTTGTGTAGTCTGTCTTCAGATTGCTTCTGAGTCTGTTGGTGCATCAAACACAACGAGCACTGCACCACCACAGGACCGGCAGCTGGGAATGAGGAGCTGGTCCACCACTGTGCAATTCCCACATGATGACTCAATGAGCTCTTCCAAAGAAATGTGAAACTACACTCAGCTCTCACATGTTGTGATTGATGGTTACCTAGTGATGCCCAGAACTTCTTCCAGCTCTACAAGAATGATTGATGACTTAGGTGCTTTTGGCAATTTCTAAATTTTCCACAAGTATTCATGCGAACCTCAGGACCAGGGTGGCTTAGGCAAAAATACAATGAGAGAACAAAACCTACCTTTGCTAGGTAAGCCTACCTGTGGAACAACACAGCTGCCTGACAGAGGAATTAATGAAGGGAGTCTCTAAGGCCATTTTTACACTAAGGACAAGCTAATGATAACCTTCCTCCAAGGCTAGCAGGATTATTCTGCACGGCTGATGCCACCAGTTCTGCCAGGAAAGCCGCTCATTAGCAGGGGTCTCAAGATAGAACTCTGAATCAAGCTGACAAGCTGATCCCTGCCACCACAAAGCATCTGAATGACTTCGTCAGTGATCTCAGCAATTCCACTGGTCTCACAACATCACATGGGTTTCAGCTGGACAAGGCTCTGCTGTGTGAACAGGGAGCTCACAGCCTAGTCTCAGATTTATACTTCAGATGGTTTTTATCCACCTTTTATGGTTTCCTGAAAAACACTTAGAAGGCAAGATTCATTTCAGCTTACAAGACTTCTGATACCCGTGAGCATCTGCTTCATTTATAGGTAAGAAAATGAGATGGCTTTTGGTTAACTTGCAACCAAACTCCTATGTCAGACTGTTCCACCACACTGGTGGCCAGACTTCCACTGTCAGCAACAGAACATGATCTCCATCTTGCAATTTATATAGTATTTACGGAGCTACAAAAATGCACAGTAGAAATGCAATGATTATTCTTATCTCTTTGGAAAACTGCATGCATTTCTCTGCCTGAGATCATCTTCTCTGGGGATCCATTTAAAATAAAACCACTGTGTTCTGAAAATGTGTCTTCAGCATGGGATATGAGTATTTTCTGTCTTGGACACAGAAATGTAAGAAATTGAATCAAAGTGTATTCCTAAAACTATACACTTCTCCTGCACACTTCTCTCTCTTTCCTACACGAATACAATCCCTGTAAGATGACAGATTTCAAACTCATTATATGGCATGAAACAGTATTTAGAAGCACAGTGCATAAAACAACTACTCTACAAATGTGTCCAAACAAACATAAAATCAACCTTTCATGCCTAAGGAAGCACAGTTTTTAGCCCAGTCTTACTTAATCATTTCTTTACTGGAGAAAGTTGCCTATATGCTATTAAGCAGTTCCTAAAGTCCTAGGTCAAACAAAGCAAGAAATGAATACCTCCATTCATCCTTCGAACAGGATAATTTTGGTAAAGCTGGTGCTGACAGTGTTAAAGAGCAGTGATGGAGAAGTCTGACCTTGTCATTCTAATTGTGACCATGAGTGACAAAAAATGTGTTCCTTTTGCCAGCAGACCAATCTTTCAGATTTGTAAAATCTAAACTGTGCTCATGTCACTTGAAATTCAAAGGAGAGAAAATTCATGCACTTAGGTGTGTCCTTTGTTCGAGCCTGAAGTGGCTCTGGCATGGCAAAACATGGAGGAAAGGGACAGTCATTTTAAGGTGCTAAAATGAGAGTAAATGTGGTACCAGCATGTGAAACCAACCCATGATCTTATCCACTCACTAGCTCTGCCACCAAACTCCTCTGTGACCCTGGTGAAATCCTCTGATCTCTAAATACTCTGGGTCCTTTTCTGCGTTAGGGAGAACAACCTGGGTGAGTGGGTTCAGTTTGGGAATGGCCATTTGGTGCATGCCCATAGCCTCCTTGTTCTGTGAAGGGAACCCCCAGAGACAGGAAGATTCTCCAGGTAACACTGCGGGACAAGTAACAGAAAGCAAAAAGACTAAAACAGGTTTCATACAGAATCAGGAAAATTGTCACAGACTAAACCCCATTCTCAGTTATAGCAATATCCTTCTCCTTCATCCCTCACTTCAAATCATGCTAAGTATCAAAGAAACATTTTTCTCACCCAAACAGAATACCATTTTCCTCAGAAAGGAAATAAATCCAATGAATTAAACATTATCTTTCACAACAACAAAGGGAAATTAGTATCCCCTCTGACTTTCTTCTTCAACAGGGCAAGGTAGGGACTTCACCCCAGACAGACAACTGAAATAGCTCCCATAGGTATTTCCTACACCACTCTTTCAGAGGGACCATATTAAAAATAAACTAATGCTGTAGGCAGCTTCGGAAAATTACTTCAATGGTATTTATTGCTTTGATAGGGTCAGTGCACAGTATGTGCATGTTGCCTTTTAAACATATGTTTCAGGCAAAGAATCAAAGCTAATTTCAGTGTGTGAAAAGCAAGCAGATTTCATTACTGATAGTGACTTTAACTTCAAAATGATAAGGATGCTGGATGTAGGTTCTCAAAACTGAATGTCCAAATGGGAATTTATGATGTAGGACTTCAGCTTTATCATCCACGGGCTTCAATACAGAAAGAAGAAAGAAATTCTCTTCTAGCAGGAATCTCACAGTTAACCCATAAGTCAGCTGCCTATTTTTCTCTCTCCTCTAATTCTCCCTGCAGCTATTTCCTCTCTGTAACATGTTAAAGCAAGAATGGCCATTGGCACTAACCATTTTTGGCATCCAAGTAGTGGATATGAAAGAGACCTGATTTTTTTTTTCACCACCACAACGCAACCCCACTTCAACTATTTGCAGAAGTGTCAGCAGAATTCATAACATATTCAATACAATCTGAGTCACAAAGTCTCATAAAAGGCCTGCTCCTAAGTCCTTATTTTTTTTCTTATAATGAGGATTTCTCTCATAATATTACATCAGATCTAGTTCCCAACTTCAGGCAGCTAAGGAGGCGGACCTGTAGAAGTATTAGACGGCTGCAGGCATAGGTAGTAACAAGTGAATGATGCAGGGCTTTACCCAATGTTTTCCAAAAAATCAGGTTCAGGGTAGACTACCGCTAGTGGTAGAAGCCAGAAGGTGTAAACCTAGTAGCCTAAAGATAAGTATGTAACTCAGGCTTAGATACCTAATGTAACCACATTTTCCACAAGATACTTTGAGTAGGTATTTAACTTTGAAGGCAAACTTGGCCCATTCACTATTGAAGAAAATACTTAGATATCTATAAATGTGGTTAAATGTGTCTATTAACATGCATAAGAATGCATATACACATTCAGTTAGTAAGTATATATACATACGCATATGCTTAAGTACACTATTTTATCAAGACTCAAATGAGTCTAATTTGCAGAGTGGGTATCCAATCACGTCTTCAGCTTGAGTCAAAGAAAAGTGCAAGACTATGAAAATTATCAAGTCATTTTTTAATGCTCCTCTTTGCAGATACAGATGTGCACTGACTATTTTGTTAAGCTTTGTCCAGGTCTGTTTAACATCTCCACACTCCCCTAGGTTCAAATGACACCTTTGAAACAACTGAAGCAGTAAATCACACCTCTTTATTATCATCTCAACAAGAATGATAACAACCTCCTCTGCTTGGTGAAACACCCATGGGAACTTCACCCGATTGCATGAAAATAACGTATCTTTCATGACTTAGCTACATGTCTACCATTTCCATTGTATACTTGGTAGTCATTAACAAAGCACACGATCCACTGAAGGAAAATGTATAGACAAGGGGTTAGCCATTTCAAGAGTGGAGAAAGGGAGGTAGAAATCGAAGGAAGGAAGGGAAGGATGACACAGTGCAATTGCTCAGCTTAGTAGCACAGCTGCTTAAACAACTGAATAGCAATCAATGGGTTAGTATTCAATCCAAGTTTAGATCACACTGAAATCTATTAGAATACTGCATATAATGAATGACTCTTACTTATTTGGTATTCTGTCTTGGAATTAATCAGCTCAGTTGTTATGCAGGAAAAAAAATCAGAAAAAAAAAGTCAGGAAAAAAAACAATCAGTTCGGTAGGCAGGACCCCAAACAAGAAAAACAACCACCTTGATTTCCCTGGTGGTTAAAAGCCTGATGGTACTCAACAAGACATGCTGAAGTTGAACACTGTGAAAAACGGTGCAAGTTAGAGCTTTCTTGGCTGTTGGGGCAACAGTCTGGTTTGTGTGTATGTGGAGCTTGCCTGATCCCCTCCCTTTCAGGCTTTCACGCAGTATTCATAGGGTTGTACCATCTGCTGGAACACAATTCAGAGGTAGCTTTAAAATGATGATAGCTCTGGGAAATGATAATCACTGGGTCATAGAAAGCTGTACTGCAGTGTATAAATAAGATAACTGAAAGTGCTGAGCAGGGCATGTTTGCATTATGAAATGTATTTTCCTTTTTCCTGTACAAAACCTGTCTTGAAAGCGTGGGGAATGCAGCAGGATTGAAAGCCAGAAGGAAAGCAACACTGCCCCAGAAGCTGCACAAAGGAGGAGGGGGATGGAGGAATGGTAAGCTGTAGTATTATTGACTGAGGAATGATAAAAGAGGAAGGAATTCAACAGTTACATCTATTTCGCTTGGTGCAATGGAATGAGATCAAAGGCTTACTTTCACATTAGCCCAGAATAATGCATACTCTATAAATGATGCAAAGCTAGGCCACATTCCCAAGATGTAACAATGCCTCAAGATGCCCCTCTGCTAAGTTCAGGTCAAGGCAACAGGCTCCTGCATATGAAATTCTTCTTCAAAGCACACAAACATAGCTAAACCATTGGGCATGGAGACCAACAACATTCAGGACAGACATGATGTCTTCCATTGGTTTCTACATTTTCATAGATGGTATTGCAAATTTAGGCAATTTTCACTCACTTGCAGGTTTTTTCTCAATTGCTTCTGATCTGTCAGAGGACCCAGACTGTCTACTCAAGCACAAAGAGAAGCTCAGGATGAGAAACTGGATTTTATTTTGTTTCTAGGACAAGTATCAGGGAGGAAAGCATCAGAAGATAGTCAACTCAGATTCCAGAGATGTGTCTCAGTCCCATCTCTGCACTGACAACCTCTCTGGCCGTCATCAGATCAGCTGGGACAGGCCCTTTAACGACTGCAGAGCAAAAACTATGTTAAATGCTTCTTGAAACCCTAGGTTTGACTTTTTATGAGATACATTTGTCGAAGCCACCTAAAGATTCAGATCAAGGCTAGTTGTACCTCAATGTTGGTACATTGATACCTTAAAACGCTATCAGGACACAACCATATCTAAATTCCTTTAAGAAATCTGAACCTCTGGGACTCTGCTTTTCATTAGTTAAAAAGAGATGAATAATTATTTTCCCTCACCTTTCACGGTTTGGTTAGTGCAGGGATGCGTTGCCATACCAACAGCACTCCAGCCTGGCGGCAGGACAGGGCTGGAAGTGTGGAGGTGCAGGCATCCTAGGCCAAGAAAAAAAAAAATAAAAAAATCATCCTCTCTGTCCCTCCCTCCCCTCTTCTCTCCCTCCCTGCCTCCCTCCCTCCTTCTCCCTGGAAGAGAAGCGGTTTCTCTTTGTGAGAGAACACAAAGGGGAAAGAAAGAAAAGGAATTGTCCATCAAGCTCAGCAGAGCCTCGGGGGCTTTCAGCAGAGGATGCCACAGCCTATGAGGAGAGCGAGGCGGCGCACCGAAGGCTGATTTTAAAAGGACAGTTCAACCCCAGCTACGCTGAACTGCCTCCAGCGGTCCCCAGCCTGTGAGGAACATGTGGCACCGAAAGACTCACTGACATCTTCCCGTAATTTGCTTTCCACAGGAAGGCACAGCTTCCGACTAAGAGCAGAGTGAAGCCCCCAGCTCCTCACCGGGCGCCGTTCGCTCAGTGCTGCTGCTGCCCTGGCTCTGCCGCCAGTGGCCAAATCCTCACCCAAAATACGATCTGGTGAGTCTTCCGGGTCCTTCCCCTACTTGCCAGAAAGCATCAGCTGATCTGTAAATGTTACTTCAGGGAAGATGTAACAGATACGCTCATTTCTTGCCAGAGACCGTAAATCCTCCAGATCCAAAGAGGTGCTCTAGCCAGTGCTGGAGGGAAATAAACCACGTCTCCAGTGCCAAACCTGTGTCCCATCCCAGACACCCTTCTCAAGACACCCGAACCAAAAGGGGACTGGTAATACGCGTAGCAAGTAAGCTGCTTATGAGAGGAACTGGAAACAATATGAAAGCCACAGAAATTACTCAACTGAGGGCAGACACAGTAAAGCTGTGTTTATATTTATACGTGTGTGTGTATATACAATAATTAATGGTGTAGAAGAAATAACATAGGAACTTCCCATCACCTTTTCTTACAGTATAAGAGGAGAATGAGTGTAAACTAAAATGGAGCAATTTAAAACCACTACAAAGCTATCACACAACAGAGCCATAAGGTACTACAGACCACATAATCACATTGAGACTTCATGTTCTACCACGCTCAAAACCAGAATCAGAGATCCTTGAACATCTAGCGGTATAATTATGAATTAAATGTAAACAAGCCCCAGGGAACTGCAAAAAAACCTTGCAGTGCAGGAGGATAGGAAAACATCCATTCATCAGAGAGAATGACAAATCATTTGTGGAATGAGGAACCTTCAAGTAAATGCTGGGGATTTTACATGAAGAGGTGCAGACACGCATTTACCATAATAAAGACCAGGTCTTTATAGGACTGAGCCTTTATTGGCCTTTGGAGATACATATGCTGAACCAAGGTAGCATGGAACAGCAACGTGAGGAGAAGAAAAAAAAGGAAAGGGGTGACATTAGGACTATTGCTGTATTCCCTACCCACAACAGATTCTTCAGTGGTTTTTAACTGGTAAGTAAAACCATAAACCACTACTCCACAAGGCAGAGCACAGCTGGTTCTGCAGGAGGCTGGTGAACAAACTCTCACAAAAACTCTGTGTGAACCCTTAAGCTACATGGTGAAGAGAACCCCAACCGAGAGACAGCCAAGCACCTCCTCAGGCTGGGCAGCACCACTGCTGTGCTGTGGGATGACAGCACTTTTATGGTAAGGAGGTCAGGTCCTCCATGCTCTGAGAGGATTACCACCAGCACCCAAAGTACAATTGCACATGGAGCACTTGGGGTTAGTCTCCTCTCTGAGCTGAATGCAGCTGCATAAGCCAGGGAGGACTTCTTACTTACAGAAGTTATTGTAAAGTCAAACCCAAAAGCCATGCTCTGGCTGTGACAGACCACCTTTTCTTGTGATCCTCATGACTCACAGAAACTATGTTCTCTCTGGGCTGACAGGCCCAGCCTGCTCTCAGACTGCATTCAGGTTTTTTGGCCCTGCAGGACCAATCCATCCCTACCAGCTATTTGGGTGGGACCATTCACCAGGCACTTCCTCTCCCACCACCTCATGTGCCCACAAAGAAGAGCCTCTTCACCCTGCACCACCTCCCCAGCCCTCTGCCCTCACATTCTGGACTGTCCCTGCTTCTACTTCTTACAGTCCCAGATATCCCCCATAGCTTGTCCACTCCCAGATTTCACTGCAGTTGGGTGTTTTCTTCTTTGTGACCAGATCCATATTTCAACACAAACTGAATCTCCTGGTCATATCACCACAGCTGACACAGCTCTCCATCCTCAGCTCACAGCCCTTTCTCTTCAGCTCTATGACTTAAAGTGTCTGACTTTCACTCGCCTGACAATTCTTCTTCTACTTTCTCTGCTTCTTGATATACAAGAACAAGGTGGTATATTTCTCCATCCTCCCTCCCCTGAGCCCCACTCCCTTGGGTGCTCTGATCTTTAGTCTACAGGGATGACAAGGAGTGAAAGAGTTCGACAGAGTTAATGCTGTGAGGGTTAGGTCAACAGAGAAATAAAGTTACATGCTCAAGTACATTTTTTGGACTGGACATCTATTAGTGTTTGCTCTTTATGCCCCAAAGACTCTCTCCTACCCTACTTGCACCCCCTTCAAAGCCTTCTAGATGAGCAAATATCCGTCTCCTGGGAACCTCAAGAGCTCTGACATGAAGAACAGGTTTAGCAACTCCTTTGAAGTATGGTATTGGAATTGTTGGACCACTTTTAGAAACTAACATTTGCTAAGAACCATGAAGTCTGGGTGTCTGGGAAGATATCCACTCACTTCTAAATATTTGTCATGAGCAGGGGAAAAAAGCTGGACTTCTTCAAGTCCAGCTTGAAGACTGCTTCTGGCCAAGGAGATTGTAAGGATGAACTAGATGAGCAGATGTAGATCAGGCATAGACTCTTGCTGTTCTTGGTGGAGCTGTGTTTAAGTGAAATCCCTTCACCAGAAATAATGAAATGGACATCTATGACAGCATCTGGAAGCTATTTCTGGATATACTTCAACAAGAACAAATACATTAAGGGTGGACAAGTTGTGTTACGGGAAGAGGGAGCCGCAGAGAGGTGGAGAGCATGGAGGCCTCAATTAGGGGGAAAGGAATATGAGAAGGAAGAAAGAAGAGCAGCAGCCAGCACCACAGACAAAATGCAGAAGCAGTGCTACAGGTCACAGTCTGCAATCATATCAGCCTGCTAGATTTTATTTCTGTGCAGGAGTTACACAGGGAGCACAGCTGCTACTCCCTGGACTTAAAAAATTAAACTGATAAGTTAAAACGAGGGGGAGCAAAATACCATTATAATGAATGAAAATAAAATGTTCTTGATCAAGCACCATTATCAAGAGAGAAGTATGGTTAAACAACAGCTCTAGCTACATTAGGACAAAATCCCCCTCAGTTTTCCTCCCCCTTCACCATTGTGGGTTTAAGAAATAATAGTTATGAAGTTTGCCTGAGAGTGGCATTAACTGCTGTTCTGTATCGAAGCAAAAAAAATATTATAGATTAACACTTTGTCCCTGTATTTTCTTTAGCTACATGTTTAAATATCAATAAAAGCTTTAAGGATGTACACCAGGTAATTACTTCCCTAGAAAGTCCATTAGACTTCCTATGCTTTTATGCCACAGAACAAACACCTAAAGAAAGGTTATAGACCCAAATAGTTTCTGATGTAAAATCTCATTTTTCCTCCACCCTTTAAAAGTAAGAAATGTCCTCAGGGAGAGAATAAATAGCAATTATGCTGCCAAAGCCAAAGGAGAGCTCCTCGCTGAAGATGGGAATCAGTTCCTTA
>NW_009697631.1:9886-10120 GCF_000703405.1 Apaloderma vittatum | reverse complement strand
GGAATGCCAGAGGCACACACCACAGAAAAGGCCACACACCCGTTTGCAGTAATTTCACACAACTCAGGGTCCCATCCTCACCTCTCTAAACACCCTGGAAATCCTCTTTCTGCATAATGCCAGTGGTCTGGTGACCTCTACAATGTCCCAGCTAGCTTTGGGCTCACAGTTATGGCCCCACCACTATCAGCAGAGAGTGTTTTCGTACTTTACAGCATAAAATGCCAAACTGCA
>NW_009697631.1:0-9839 GCF_000703405.1 Apaloderma vittatum | reverse complement strand
TAAGATAGGTTGCCTGATACTGCTTTCTGCAGAACCATGTGGGTCTCTTTTGAAAGAAATGCTCCTGAATTTGATTCTCACACTCTGTGGCTTCTCCAAAGGCACTCATGTTTCTTCTGCAACAGCCCCAAAGAGAGGTATCAGAACACAACAAAACATTCTTGATGAGGTGCAAAGCAGTGCTTCTCACTTTGTATTTTATCCCTTGTAGTGATACATCCCAACACTCAGCCTGCCTTTTCACCAGACATGGTGATGACTTGGAAGGCATCCTTGGCCTTTGTTTTTCTAGATCTCTGTCAAATGTGTTCCACCCCACACAGAATGTTCTTTTTATTGATCACAGCTTTTATTGATTTATATTTGTCTGCGTTTTCTGGTTGGGTTATTCGTTGGCACACCGACAGAGAGGGTCAAATGCTTTATACTTTTACTGCTTTATACTGCTGCTACAAAAAAAATACTAGCATCAGAGGAAGCTGTTCTTTCTTTTTACTCGTGTCAATTAAACTGGTTATGATCACATTCAAGTTGAAGGTGTGGCTGGAGAAGGACACAGCACAGCAGTGTTCGAATCAAAAATGCTTTGGCCTCAGAGGCTGTCATCATCCAAAACCAAGTCATTGTTTGAAGGGAAGCCATAGCAGGAGGCCTCCTCTGATGTTCACCCATAGTCAAAAAGGTTTCACCTCCCAAAGAGGAAAGAAATCCAGCTTGCGAATCTAACCAACAACTTCTTAGCTACCCTTTTATAATCACACCTGTGAAACCTGAGGATTTTTCTTTCTTTGGGATGAGGGCTGACAGAACCAAGTTCTCACACAGATACATCATGTAGACACACTATAAGCTCCCCAGGAAATCTGAATGTTCCAGGCCCCCTGGAGATGCCTCCTTCCAGAACAGACTTTCTTTGCAGGGTGTACAGAAATTTTGAGAAAGGGCTGCTCCAGGTAGGAGGAACTCAGTATGCACAAACTCCCCACGTTGGGCACCAGCTCAGCAGGATCCTACAGCATGAAGATGTGAAACACCCTGCAGGAGGAACAGGGTTCTCAGTTCCTCCAGCAGCCTTGCACAGGAAGCAGAACCTTGGCTTCATTTTTGTGTCATCATCCAATGCAATGATATCATCTGTCTGGACTTCTGCAAGGCCTTTGACACAGTCCCCCACATCATCCTTCTCCCTAAGTTAGAAACATATGGATCTGATAGGTGGGCTGTTTGGTGGATAAGGAATTGGTGGGATGGTTGCACCCAGAGGGTGGAGATCAATCACTCAATGTCCAGGTGGAGATTGGTGACAAGTGGTGTCCCTCAGGAGCCTGTGCTGGGACAGGTGCCTTCATCAAGTTTGCAGGTGACACCAAGCTGAGTGGTGCAGTCGATATGCCAAAGGGATGGGATGTCTTTCAGAAGGACTTGGACAGGAAATGGGCCCATCTGAACCTCATGGAGTTCAACAAGGCCAAGTGCAAGGTCCTGCACCTGGGTCAGAGCAATCCTCATTATCAATAGAGGCTGGGGGATAAAGCACTAGAGAGCAGCCCCACAGACAGGGATTGAAGGTGGTGTTTTTGACCAAAAGCCGGACATGAGCCATCACTGCAAACTTGCAGCCCAGAAGGCCAATCGCATCCTGGGCTTCATCAAAAGAAGTGTGGCCAGCAGATCAAGAGAGGTTATCCTGTCTGTCTACTCTGCTCTGGTGAGACCCCACCTGGAGCACTGCATCCAGCACTGGAGCCCTCAACACAAGAAGGATGCGAACTCATTGGAGTGGGTCCAGGGGAGGCTATAAAAATGATGAAAGCACTGGAGCACGTCTCCTACGAAGACAAGGCTGAGGAAGTTGGGGCTGTTCAGCCTGGAGAAGAGAAGGCTCCAGGGAGACCTTATAGCAGCCTTCCCGTATTTGAAGGAGGGGTACAGAAAAGCAGGGGAGCAACTGTTCGTAAGGGTGTGTAGCAACAAGATAACGGGTAATGGTTTTAAAGTACAGCAGAGTAGATTTAGGTTAGATGTTAGGAAGAAGTTCGTTACTGTGAAGGTGGTGAAATACTGGAACAGGTTGCCCAGAGAGGTGGTGGAGGCTCCATCCCTGAAGATAGTCAAGGTCACTCTTGATGGGACTCTGAGGAACCTGATCTAGCTAAAGATGTCCTTGCTCACCACGATGGAGGGTTGGACCAGATGACTTTTAAATGTTCCTTCCAGCCCAATGCATTCTACGATTCTATAATGCTCAGGTTACCTGACTGAATCTGGCCCTCTCTCTTCTTTTCTTCAGAAACAGGCTGTATTTTGTTCATCAGCAGGTAAGTCTTGCTTCTGTCTTATGGTCAGGCCAGAGTTAGACTCAAATCTTCCAAATATCTGCCTTGTGCAGACCAACACTGCTGGTTTTGCAGCATTTCCACATTTAGGAGGCTGGAACTGCATTTCCATTACACACTACACTCTGGACATCTCTCATAGTAGACTTATATTTAGAAGAATTATAGCATCTGAAACTTTCAGACTCTATTCTGCCAGGATATCTCAAAATACTTCAAAGAAGCATTAGAACTAAGTTCACCCCTCCAAGAGAGTTAATAATTAACTGATATCAGATAAAATCCACCAAAAACACACATATTGGGATGCATTTATACATAGATATGATAATTCGTACACATTTATAGACTTTAGGTAGACCTGACTGGACAACAGAGGGCTCTCAAAAGCAAAGAGGCTATTTGCTTTTGCAGGGCGAAGTGTGCCATGATTAAATGTATGAGCATTCACCATTTTTCATGACAGAAAATTCAAATGAACACTCACCTCCTGTGAAGAACCAGCTGCTGGGACATCACCTAAGGCCCACCTCATCAGTGCAAAGATTACCACAGACTTCAGCAGTATCTGAAACCAGTCCAAGCCTCTCTTAAAACCAGCTTTTGGAAAACAGCTCATACACATCAACCAAGTTTTAGCTGCTTTATTTCTGTTTTTAAATAACAGGGGTCTTAGACCCCTAGATAGAAACATGTGCGCTTGTTTTAGACTGATATTATTTTAGAAGTCCCGAGCACTTTCAGGGCTAGGGAGCAGTTAGAACCAATTTAGTCAGCATCTGCCCTTGGAAAAAGTGGTCCTTATAAATGGTCCAAGATTTGACGGGTTCTGCATGTGTGCGGGCCAAGGTCACACCACAGGCATCACCAGCCCCTAGGATGCTGCTAAGGGGGCTCACAGCATAGTGGCTGTTGTCTGACAGGTAGTACTGTGTAGAGGAGCATTGTTTTCACAGTGACAAAGGGCAGTAATTACATTTCCACTTGCCCCACTTCCACACCACAGAAACCCTGCCTGCTCAAAGGGACCATTCTTGATTTTGTATTACCATAGCTAATAGGAGAATCAGGACAAAAAGCCAGGTGGGATTTTGTCTCAGCAAATAAAAGGTGAGTGTGCTAGGAATATGAGTATGTTTACAATTCCTTTCTGATAATCACAGTGATGTATGTGTATCACTTTCACAGATATATGTCCTCACTCCTCAGATTGGTTCTAGCTGATCCATATAATGTATGCAGAAAGCTTAGTTCTCACCAAATAGAAATAGAAAGGAAGATTTGCTGTGAGAAAGTCTATTTTTTTCTGTGAATATTAATCATTTCAGCTTTGATAGTGAAGTGATATGAGTGAAAAAGCCAAGAATTGCTTCAGGGCTCCACACAGATGACTATTGTAGCAAAGACATTTGCTGGAGATAACGCTGCTTAAGCTCAGAATCATTATACAGTACACAGTTAACTCCAATCAACCTGCTTGCTCCCCAAGATTTAAACAGAATTAATGTGACATCCCAGCTGAAGCTGGAACTCAGCAACTCAGAAAATAAAAATGACAAATTAAAGCAAGTTCCATATGTGTTTTAATCTTAAATGGCAAAAAAGAAAACCATTATGACAGATGATAGGAGAGCAATATGGTCCCAATACACTGTTCATCTCCTTAAGAGCTTTAAATAATGTTTGGTATGTCTTGCAATAAGAAAAATATGAGGATTGTTATAAGAACTTCCATGGGTAAGACAAAGGTCATCACCTTTTAGTCTGGAAAATCAGAATAGATTTTGGACCGACTAATATGCGTCACCCAAATATGCTGGTCATTTGGTCATCTTACTAGATTTTCGTAGGGTGACAAAAATCTTCAAATTTCAAACTGAATTTAAAAAATTTCAGTTAAAAATCAAATAAATTAATACCTTTCTTTTCCATGGGAAAATCTGCTATTCCAAGGAGAAATTTTTGTAACTTCACCAAATTTTTGCTTCTGATCTTATTTATGGTGTAACATTTTAAGGCTCCATGAAGGTCACAATTCTTAAAGACATGCCTTGCAAAAGCATAGTTTGCACGATAAGTAGACAAAGGAAATGCTGTCATCTCGTTTTGAGCAGATAGGGACTGATGCACACGGAGGCTGTGAGACACCCAAGGGCATCCAGAACACCAGTGGCAGAGTCGGAACTGACTGCACATACCAGTCTTCTTCCACTGACTTCAGTGCGCACTTGCACTTCAGGTAAGTAGGTGACCACTGCTTTAACAGGGAAAGATGAAAAGTCACAGAAGTGCCAACGTAATGTGCATTAACCATCAGTGCAAGCCTGCTGTGCACTGTGTGAAAAAGCACTAGTGGATAATTGAAGACGGATGGTCAAAATGTGCACTAACAATTATTGCACCTAGCTAGAAAGACTTACTGCTAATAGAATAAAAGCAGTATTATAGGTTACCTTAAACCAACAGTGAAAATAGAAAGAAAAAAAAACAGCAAAAAGTCCAAACAAAAAACTTATACCCACTTCTGCTATAAGTGATGCTAAACAACCTTCCACTGTAAAAGAAATCCTTAAGCAGTGCTCAAAAGATTTTTTTTTAATTAAAACCATTTGTGCCTACTTCCTCCTTCTTCTTCCCCACCATCATCAGTATCACAGGTCATTCTCTCTTTCTCCTTTTACCTCACCACATCTCCTTCTCCTCCTAATTTACTGTAACAGAAGAAGCAGCAGGGTTTTCCTATTCCATCAGTGAAGAGGTCTGAGTTATGCACCTCTGGGAACTGGTGCATATTTACAATATCACCAGGAAAGCTCAGTCATCACGTTGGTTTGGACAGGTTGCACCCTGACAGCCCCAAACTAATCAAACAGCATTGCTTTAAGCTTCAAAACCATGAGCGAGGTTTTTAAATAGAGAAGAAAAAATAATCCTAAAAATGGAATATACTTTGGAAACTTCTAATTATCAGAATCTGTGCATTACAAGGAATAAATGCTAACAAAATATAAGATATAACACAAAGAAGGATCACACAAAGGCACAATGAGACTGATAAGAGGAATCACAAAAAGAGAGAACAGTGTCTTCTCACGCATATATGAAACCTTTCACTTTGAAAAAAATTACAGCCTACAGGTAAAACTCCACTAGCTTGTGCTGGTATGAAATTAATTTTGACCCAGTTTTATATTTTGCATTATAATACATAATATGAAATTAAAAAGTCAAAACATAAAATTTTTATCCTGCCTTTTGAAGCACTGATACATTTCATTCTGACAACATGAGGACATTTTGATATTTGTAAGGAGTTTTTGATTTGTTCTTCTTCCACCATCTCAAAATGAAACTGCATGAACCTATCAAGACTTCAAGACAGATGAAAAATCTAATGATATTACGGTAAGTTCTCTAAAAGTGATACAGCACAGGCGGATGATGAAGGCAGTACGTACCAGCAGAAACAGGAACAGGATCCAATAGCCAGGATACCAAGTGTGGCTCTCTAAGCTCTGCTATGGATCACTTTAAAAGCGATCTGGACCTTATTAGATATATCACATTGACCACATTTGTATGTACTGCATGGAGCCAGGTGGTTTTATACAAAAAATCAGACAAGGTTACTGGTAAAGGAGATTGTGCTCCAGCTAAATCTTGAAGTCTTTTTAGGGCAGAAGAGCCCCAAAGCACTACCAGAGTTATAATAAAGTTAAAGCAGCACCACAGTAATGAAACTGTATACTTCACGTGTATATGCAACAAAAAGGTGCCACCCCTAGGTTGCATGTCCCATAACAAAGCACCAGGTTAAATTATGTAGGTAGGCTTAGCCTAAGGAATATCATCTTCTGATACACCAAAGGTTTAATAGGAGAATGGATGAAGAAAGTATATCAAGTGATTAGAACAGAACAAAAAAGAGGAGAATCAGAAATGATATTGAGAAAAACTATAGTCCCACCAATAAATGGCAGTTGAGATGCAGGGTTAATGGTATTGTTTCCCTCTTTAGTGAGTGATAGTAGTTCTTTCAAGATTGTCATACAGTAGATTTCTTAGATAACTCCAGAGGGAAGAATACCTTTTTTTTTTAAATAATATGAAAAAAGAACAATTTCTATGGGTAAAAAAGGTATTAAAAAGAATATTTGTGCAGAAAAATTCCACAGGGCAATAGGAACTCGCTAGCCATAACTCCAGAATCCAGTGCTTCACCTGGTAATCTTAAAAATACAAAACACAGAATATAAACAGTACAGCTGAACAGGGTCCGGCCTAGTTCACATTCCCATTACATCACCTCTCCTCAGTTTCAGTTGCATGTTCATTTCACCTCAGGCAGGCCAATAGCTCCTCTTAGGCAGACTTTCTTTTGAGAGACAATTCATTTTACCTCCCAAATTGCTTCCATTCCCAGTAAGCCTTCCCTGCTCCGCACTGAAATTCCTTTGCATCCCAGACAGTGACTCCTAAAGTGGAGATGACAGGCAGTCCTTCCGGCCAAGGGCAGAAATTCACAGCATCCCAGGTTTCCAGACAGACTCCTCCCCTTTCTGCTCCACTCCCTGTATCAGAGTTACACAGTGAGACCTGTCTCAGGGCTTTTGGTACAATGAGAAGCACGATTTCCACCTCCAGCAATTAATGTTTAATGTGAAAACAGTAGCCGCAACAACTCTGTACCAAGATTTGAGACCATCTGTTACTGTCTTTTTAGCGTACGCTTTCTAGAGTGACCAGTCTCCTTCATACCAACACTGTGGTATGCATCTGTTAAAGAAATATTTTACTGCACAGAATCTGGATGGGTTTCTGATGTGGGGGAAAGATGCAAAGAAAGCCAAAATAAACACTGGCTTGATTATTTTAAGATGTATCTCTTGCTCAAGCACATGTAAATAAATCTCATCCAAGACATAAGAAGGTGGAGTTACACTGGAGAATAACTTTGGCTCATCTTGGGAAGGCTGCTGAGAATAATTAGAATGTTTCAGTTTAACCATCTTTTAATGACCTGTGCATGCACCCCACCCTTCACTTTCCCTAAGATGGGGTAAGTAAGTGCTACTGCACGCAGACCAGCAGCAGAGAAACAAGGGATTTGTTGACAATACATCTGAAGAAAAGGCACCAGCACTGTTGTGTGTCAATACTCATCTGAATGTGCTCATTTGATATTTTACTGGCAGAACTGAAAATATGTTTGAATTTCAAACTTGTCGAGATGGCTAGGATGCAGGGATTATTTTCCCCTGAGGGCAGATAAACAAGACGGATGGCCTAAACTCTGAATCGCCTAATGATCAAAATGCAAGGTAAGCTGTCATAGAGAGGGCTCTTCTCATCCTTGCTGACAGCATGAGTTCTGCTGAATTATTTCTAGTCTTTCTGATTAATGGGCCTAGTGACTAATTAGTTCATGAATGTTGCTCATAAACGGCACTTTGATAGCCGCCTAATGTTCACTTTGAGAGAAAGGCCTCACTGATGTCAGCTGGAGATGCGTGCTCTCCAACAAAACCTGTCCCTGGACAACCCCACAGCTAGCAGTGGTTGCACAGATGCGTCCTGACCCTAATGGCAGAGCGGCAGCCCCAGCTGGGACCTCGGATCTACACTGCCCCACAGGACAGGGGAGTGCAAGGCTTCACCCAGCCTTCCTCACCAGGCTGAAAGTGGTTGTGTCACCAGCCTTGTGTCATTCCTGTGACTGCAATGCAGAGCAAACACACTTCTGTATGGCAGAACACCTTCCTCAACTGGATCAGTCAGGACAATAATATCCTTCTTCGTGAGGAGCGAGGTTCGGTGCATCCTGGAAGGCATGCAATGTGTTCCCAGCATGATGGCATGCTAGAGGCACCTCTGAGCCGCATACAGCTGCTCTGTGTGGTATTGCTGCTTATGAAGGGAATTATTCCAACCAGTTGTCACCAGCCAAGAGGGCAGGGAGAACCGCCAGGATGACGTAAAGGAGCACCGTGTTGTCCTGTGACAAGATGACTGTTTGCTTGTCAAACTGCCCAAGATATACTTGGTTGGACCAAAAGTAAACTGGGTTCTTTGATGAATACTTTGGAAAATACCTCATTAAAAGGAGAATTATTTCATTACTTTGTTCTATTGCTCCCAGTTTCTGCCTTCTTCTTTGCCTGGAAGAGCTAAAATATTTACTTTGGTTTTAAGTCAGGAGAACACTGTCTTACGTGTATTTTTAGATTCCACTGCTCTCTACAAATATTCCCAGCTACCAAATGCTGAGATCAGGGCCTGTACCTACAGTAAAAGACACACAGGCTTTGGCTTTTTACAGCACTTCTGAGATGCCAATATCATGACGGGATTTAATCTTAATTCATCATAACATTTGAGGATTTTGTTTGCTAGAAAGGGGGTCAGTTTCAAGATGTCTAGGTATGAAGGGGGAAGGGCTTACAACCAGATCAAATGGAAATTACCCTGGGATACACACAGGGACATCAGAAGCAGAGTCACTAGCACAGACGAAGTACAATTGTACTTCATTGAGGGCTCCAGGTACCTTATCAGGGGCCCAACTCAAATGCCTTTATATGAATGCCCACAGCTTGGGCAATAAACAAGAGGAGCTGGAGATGCTTGTGAGTCTGCAGTGCTACGACCTGATGGGCATCACAGAGACATGGTGGAACAACTCCTGTGATTGGTGTGTTGGACTAGAGGGGTATAAACTGTTCAGGAAGGACAGGCAGGGGAAACAAGGGGGGAGTGTTGCCCTTCATGTCAATGAACGGCTGGAATGCATGGAGCTCCATCTGATAAGTGATGACGAAAGAACCGAGTGACTGTGGACCAGGGCGAAAGGAAGGGCAGGAGACTTTACAGTGGGGGTGTGCTACAGACCACCCAATCAGGAAGACCAAGTGGACGAGGCCCTTCATAAGCAGATAGGAGTTGCTGCTCGTTCACAAGCCGTGGTCCTCATGGGGGATTTTAACCACCCCGACATCAATTGGAAGAACAACTCAGCAGGGAACAAGCAATCCAGGAGATTCCTGGAATGCACTGATGATAACTTCCTTATCCAAGTGACAGAGGAACCAACGAGGAGAGGTGCTCGTCAGTGGGGAAGGGCTGGTGGGTAATGTTAAACTCGTGGGTAGCCTTGGCTGCAGTGACCATGAGATGGTGGAGTTTGAGAGCCTAAGGGCAGCTAAGAGGGGGAAGCTCAGCAAGCTTGAAACCCTTCATTTCAGAAGAGCTGACTTTGGCCTTTTCAGGAACCTCCTTGGTAGTGTGCCATGGGACAAAGCCCTGGAGGGACTTGGAGCCCAAGAAAGCTGGTTGACTTTCAAGGGTCATCTCCTCCAAGCTCAAAACTAAAAATCAGGCAAAACCACCATGAGACTTATATGGATAAACAAAGAACTTCTGGCGAAAATCAAATACAAAAGGAAAACACACAAAGCATGGAAGCAGGTAACCTAGGATGACTACAAGGAAGTTGCTCGTGTAATC
>NW_009697630.1:11481-25548 GCF_000703405.1 Apaloderma vittatum | reverse complement strand
CAAAGAGAAGGTCTCTGAACCATCCTCCAGCAGTCAGTAAAGAAATCTTGGTGTGACAACAATGAATTCAATGAAAATGTCAGCTGAACACTCAATTGTGGCTAAAAAAGCATTTAGGAAAGCTATTACAGGGAAACCACTACTTGGGAAGGGACAGAAAAGTCCCGGATGTTGTCATCGAGTATCTGAGTCTTGAAAGCTCTTTTGCTCTCTAAGCTCTAATCCTCAACAAGGACATGCCAGAATTAGATAAGTTTCTAAAGAATCAAATGTTAAAATGTTGTTGGTTTCTCTTATTTTTTTCACAAGAAGTGTATAAAAAGAATAAGATGGTTCAGCCTCATAAGAGATTACACAACAAATATCTCGACAAACAGATACACCATGGCATAGGAAATTACTAATCGTTGTTTGTAATAATGGCAGGATTAGGGTCATCAAATTGTGTTATTGGGCAGTAGGCTTAGAAAAACCCTCCAGGATTCTGCCTGTTCACCAAGCCTGGAGTTCAGTTATGGACCTCCTTGTCAGCAGGAGTGATGGAAACCAAACATTTATATGGATCCCAAAGGCAGTTTCGTGGCTAAAGGAAGAAATATTCATCAGAGGCTCTTCAACCTGTGACTTGGCAAGTCCCTAAGCCACAGCCCTGTAGGCACTGAGGAGGTGGTAGCACTTTCCTCTGGTGTAGTTTGTATGTTCCTTTCCTAAGCTTCTACTCCAGGAGGGACAGGGAAAGGCTACAGACCTGGTCTGATTCAGCACAGCCACTCTTAAGCCCTCAGGTGCTTGTACAACAGCTTGGAAAGGTCTCTGGCCAATTCCAAGCCAGCAGAATCCTCTGCTCAGTGACCCAAACCTCTGATTGCGTTCAGCACGTTTAGCCCTTGCAAAATCAACAACTTCCCATAAAGGTTTGGAGAGCTGAGGGAATGCAAGGTGCTCCTTCGGTACAGTTGACCTGAAGAGCTCCTATCTTAGCAAACAAGACAGACAAGGTCCCATTTTCATTTGTGTTGCGGAGGAGCATCTCCTGCAAAGACAGGCTGAGAGAGTTGGGGCTGTTCAGCCTGGAGAAGTTTCCAGGGAGGCCTTGCAGTGGCCTGAAGGGAACCTCTAAGAAAGATGGGGGCAATCTTTTTAGCAAGGCCTGTTGGAACAGGACAAGGGGCAATGGTTTTTAACTAAAAGAGGGTAGATTTAGACTGGATATAAGGAAGAAATTTTTTACAAAGAGGGTGGTGAGACCCTGGCACAGGTTGCCCAGAGAGGTAGTGGAAGCCCCATCCCTGGAGACATTCAAGGTCAGGCTTTATGGGGCTCTGAGCAACCTGATCTAATTAAAGCTGTCCCTGCTCAGTGCAGGGGAGTTGGACTAAATGACTTTTAGACATCCCTTCCAGCCGAACACATTCTATGATTCTAAGTCCCAGGCCCCGTTAAGCAGTCTCGCCAAAAACTTCACGAGGTGGGATAGAGCAGGAAGGAGTTTGGTGCCAGTTTCCCAAGTTTTGATCCCATGCCTTACTGTCTGCAGCCCTGTGATACATCTGTGGTGCTCTGCAAGTAATTAATGACAATTCTGCACTAAACTGAAACCAGGAGTGGTCAAACAAGGAGGATTCAGCCAGGAAGTGCCTACTCATTGACTTTCCCATCCACTTGCATGTAAAACCTAGAGCAGACAGTGAAACCAATTCCACTTGAGCTCCTCTTACTCTGTGTCATCGCTGGCCACTGTCCTCTTGCTCTAAGTTAATATTCATCTCTGCTACCCGGGAGATTTCTGATTGTTTATGTATTGAAATATTCTCCCTTTTATCCCTTCTGGTGGCTTTAATGTCTCATTCCCTCTTGGCTTTGCTGCATTTCTGATTCAAACTTTCTCTGTGTGGGGGCCATTCAAACATGAAACATCTCTGACCAAGGCAGCTGCTGCCTTGTCGGCTTTCATTTCCACAGATGATGATTAAACACTTGCTTACCATTTTGGTGGGTTTTGGTACTCCACCCCTGTGCCCGGATCACTGGTGTGGGATTTGCAGTCTACAAAGTTCTCAAAGTATTGGTCCCCGTTAGGACTTCATCTCTGACTGATGCCATCTCTGGAAGCATCTCTCCTCCCAGCCACCCAGTTTAATTCACGTCACTGACTTCTGTTAACATGCCCTTAGTTTACCCTGAGCGAGCGGCTGGGATCGGCATCACACCCTCCAGTCCTTGTGTGGGAACGGGCTACTGTCTGTCCTCTGGGATCTCCCCCAGTCCCACCCTTTCTCCTTTTATATCCTACAGTCATCTCCAGAGCTGCCAAATGATCATATTTTTCTATGGGCTGGGAATGTAAGTGACAGCTCCCCAAAAATACTCATCATAGTGTGTGTGAAAGTCGCTGTGAGGGAAAAAAAAGGTCCTCCTGCCACTGACTCTGCAGACCCTCATGCCTAGCAAAAGCTTCAAGGCAAGTGTAGACCCCAAATTTACATCCAGATAGCTCTCAGGGCAAGAATACTCCTTAAAGAACTGATGACAAGAATATGGGGGTCACCCAGCCAAGCCCTTCACAAAGCACCTCTGGTTGTTCTGACAGCTCTCTAAGGGCTTGCAACACCCACAGCTGGAAACAGCTGGCGACCCCTGGCAACACCATCAGCTGCATCATCAAGAGATGTGAGGTGGTACTACAGCAGCCTGTCCCAAACACTGAGGAAACATTTGGTTAGAGTTTTCCCTTTCCCAAAGAGCATCCCATGAACACCAACCGAAGCAGGGACGTGTTGTCACTTCCACTTTACAGGAGAAGTGCTGAGCAGGTCTAATGTGGCACAAGAACAGCCAAATCCTGTGGAAATCAATAGGATCTGCACAGATGTGTACTTCTGAGGGCTTCAGGCTCTACTTCTAAAACAATTTGGTGAATGTTGTAGAATGTGGCTCTTTTTTGCCCCTTGCTACATGATGAAATCCTCAGGTCTGCAGGGTGTAAGGTGCCTCCTTCCTAGAGAGAGTGTACGCAGAGAAGAAATCTCCAAATGCAAGGGAATGGAGATCTTTCTCCACTAGTTAGGCTGGAAAAAGGGAACATGCCTTAAGCACACCTAGCCAAGACATGACCCTCCTTCTCCTTCACCAACAGTCTTTGTATCCTTGCTGCTAAATTTGATGCCCTGATACTCCTGTTCAGAGAACATTTCCCATCACATGACAGTGAGGATCTTGACAACTTGTGTTCTAGGGAAAAGTGATGGGAACTTTGGATTCATGGAGGATTGGAGTCAAATCTCTTCATATCCAGTGGACCAAGAATGAGATCCGGGGTCACATGTGTGAGTGACCTACGCAAACATGCACACTGCCACCAGGTTGTCTCTTGTACAAGATGTGTTCAGCTCAGGCTCAGAGCTTCTCTATGGGCTCAGGTAGCAGGAGGGACCAATTGAAGGCTTCTCCTCAGTGCTTTGGCAAAAAGCGTGATCAGATCATTGTCTGCAAAAGGTATGAACATGTTGGTACCAGCAGAAATGTAGCATCCTCAGGTCTAGGCAGTGGCCAAGTAGCAGTTCCATCTGCCATGTCCACCCCAACAGTGACAGACACTCACATATTTCATCCAGCTCTGGAAAAGCATCTTGGCCAGGATCACAGAGTACTCTGTGGCAAAGCTGGGGATAAAATCTGACCCTCTGAGGTTCAGTCTAGTGCTTTAATCACATGAATACATTTGTCGTGTTATAGCGCTCCCCCTTTTAATGAACTCTACTGTCGTTTTAATAGCTAATTTGTTCCTGATCATAAGGAAAAAAAATATACCCTGGTTCAAATTCATATTGCAATGAACAAAAAGCAGATTCATGGTCCTTAAAGCCTTTCCTGCTCTAAGCCTCTGTGAAATATGTTCTTTGGGTGTTCATTAATTACAAAGATTGTGAGATGGGAATTTTAAGTACAGTAATAAATCTATTCAGCTAAACCATGATACTGTGGATTTCAGCCAAGCAGGGTTTTATGCCATTGGATTACAGCAAAAGTTTTCTGAGGCATGAGGAACAAATCAGTTCTTCAGGGGCCTCAGCAATGACGTTGTGAATGTGCTGGTCCCTTGCACAATGTGTCTCCACCATCTGCAGAAGTGGTAAAGGGTTCAGAAACACTGCAACCTGGGCACCAAAAGGGTGTGGTTTGGCTGGGGAGTTATTGCTGGCTAAAGGACCAACAGATCCCCTAAATTAAGCAGGGCTGGCCATGGAAAGTTGGTTGGTAGAAAGAAGGTCAAACAAAATGGGGAGCAATGCAGAGATTTGAAGAACCTGAAAGTTATGGCCAGTGCAATGAACATCTCTGTCCTGGTGGGCATTCAGCTCTGGAGTCTGGACTTTATGAGGTGTTCACAAGAAGCCAGACTTTGTTTCTTGGTGTTTAATCTAAATGCCTTCTGTCAGCCTAACACAGCTTTTTGTCACTGCCCTGTCAACTGTTGCATGTGCTTCTCCTCCAAGAGGAACAATGCTTGTGACAGCCTTTTCTATGACTTCCCAACAGGGCCCCTTCAAATCCCTCCTTCCCCCAAGACTTAGAATTATAGAATCATAGAATCATGGAATTGTCAGGGTTGGAAGGGACCTTAAAGCTCATCCAGTTCCAACCCCTGCCATGGGCAGGGACATCCCCCACTAGATCAGGCTGCCCAGAGCCCCATCCAGCCTGGCCTGAAAAACTCCCAGGGATGGGGCTGCCACCCCCTCTCTGGGCAACCTGTGCCAGGGTCTCCCCACCCTCATGGGGAAGAACTTCTTCCTCACGTCCCATCTGAACCTACCCATCTCTGGCTTCAGTCCATTCCCTCTAGTCCTGTCACTGCCCGACATCCTCACAAGCCCCTCCCCAGCTTTCTTGTAGCCCCCTTGAGATCCTGGAAGCCACAATAAGGTCTCCTTGGAGCCTTCTTTTCTGCAGCCTGAACAGCCCCAGCTCTCTCAGTCTGTCTGCATAGGAGAGGGGCTCCAGCCCTCTACGCATCCTTGTGGGCCTTCCCTGGACACGCTCCAGCACGTCCAGATCTTTCCTGTAGTAGTGGCTCCAGAGCTGGACACAGCACTCCAGGGGTAGAGGAGAGGAATCACCTCCCTTGACCTGAGGACCTGCTGGCTTCATGTCCTTGCAGGCTCCTGTCTCGGAGACTCCCAGCCTGCACTCCAACCTGCCCAAACCTCTTCGCTGTGGGAACTCAGAGCACGTTTTTCCTTCTCTGGGTAGCAAAGCTCCGCACAAGCGTTGTTCCAGAGGTTCTCCCCTCTCCCTGTTCTTGGCATTTTCCTTCTGTGCTATTTCAGAGGCTTTGCTCTGTGTCTTTCCAGCCGGGTGGGGCTAAGCTATAAAAGGGATCTGACTATCTTCCTTCGTCTCTTGGCACACAGCCTTGGGCTATACACAGCTCAGCTAAATCATTCCAGGCATTCCTTTCTCTCCTGGGTAAGAGCGTAATTCATTGCAAAGGTTTTTTTTCACCATGCCCTCCCTAGACAGAGAATTCTCTGCTTCGAGGCTCCCTTGACACAGTAAGTCTTGGGATGAGCTTATCTCAAGCATCTTGTGTGCAGAAATATTCCATGGCAGCATCGAATAATAAACAGATCTTGAAAGCGTGTGCAATCTGCAAGCAGCCAAGAGAATGCTCTGTGTTCCTAGAGAGACATTTCTGCCCTGGTTTTCCTCCTGCTGCCATCATCCAGTTAGAAACACACGGTTTGAACCACACTCAGATGTCAGCCTTTTAAACTTGCTGTGGTTACTGCTCGGTGGACCATGATCCAGCTGACTTTTCCACCACTGATCCTGATGAGTCTATGCCTGCTAGTAGTATGTATTTTCATTCTCAAACCCAGTTCCATTGCATTAAAGCCCCTTTTTTACGTCACATTTTTTTATTCACTTCTTCTACAGAAACTTGAGAAGCCAGATGCGAACTCGTATGAACAGGACCATGCCAACATGTCATCTTTGAAAGTGGGTCTTAGGGTCAAGAAGGGGATTGGCCTGATCTCTATAGCCCTTGTGAGGCATCAAAAGCCACAACTACTTTACTAAAGGTGTTTACCCCAAGAGGAGAGCCCTGACCTCAGGGTGGGGGACATGGGGCACCCTATTTCTATATTTCCAACACACCGTATATATGTATTTTGTGCTTGTGTCTTCTTGGACAAAGTGTTTGAATTCACCAGCTCTGCATTACAAGCCCATAATAGTGTTTTACACTGTGGTGGCAAGGACACATGTCAATCTTTGGGTTCATCTGGGGGTGTTTTGGAGGTGATCGCGGGTGCAAAGTTTCCCAGGGAGTTCTGGAGGATTGTGTGAAGGTTACGAGTGCAGAGTTGTAGAGTTGTCTTATTCCTGAGAGTAAACTAGCTTTTCTTTAGTCTGGATGATAGAATCATAGAATCATAGAATTGTCAGGGTTGGAAGGGACCTTAAATACCATATCCCAGGGTGTTAGAACTCAGGGATTAGGGAGGCAGGGCTGGGAATGATTCAGGGAGATAAATAACATGATTATATTGACAATCTCCCTGTCTCCTGCAGTGAGAGAGGAGGGTATGGAACAAGGTAGGCGAGAGTCTTGAAAGTGTCTCCCAGAAGCCCTCCATGACAAAATCCCATCCAAGTCCCTTATTAGCACCTATTTGCAACCCCAGGTTGGTGATAGGGAAAGGCTGGATGTGGCACTTAGTGCCACGGTCTAGCTGATGTGGTGGTGTCGGGTCATGGGCTGGACTTGATGACCTCAGAGGGCTTTGCCACCCTCAGCAGTTCTGTGATTCTGTGATTCTGAGATCCAAGGTGGCTAAAATCTCCAGCAGCTCACACCTTGGCTGTTTTGCCCATCTTGGCAAAAGAATGGAGAATATCCCAAATCTGCCTGACCATTTGGACTGAGAAATTACATCCTTCGGCATCTGGTCACACTGTGGGAATGGGACCCTTCCTGGAAAATCACCATATATGTTTGTTCACTCTCACACCATATTTTTCTTGCATTCAGAGCCGTAACTGAATGTACTTCAGAGAGAACACACATCACCTCTGTGAATTCCCAGATTACTGGGAGTCTGGGGAAATCAATATGACATCGTGCCTTCACGATTCTCTGTGTTTCAGTCTTCAGATCACTGGATAAATATTTGGCTCCAGATGCGGGCAGCTTCTGGAATGCAGCTGTGAGCTGTGTAAAGATACGAATATGCGGTCATGGGGAGAGGGCACTGCCTTTCTCCAAAGGGTCTTAAAACTGGAGAAATAACTTCTTGCAAGATCCTTGCCACAGTGCTTTGGGCGTTCTGGATGGTTTCCAGAGGATGCCTCGGGGGAAATGGCTTTTCTTTAGCACAGTTCAAAATGTGACCGCACAATCTGGGCTGCGGGTGATGCCCTCGCTAGGAAAAGGACCCTGGGATTTTCAAGGAGAAGCTCAAGCCAGGAAAGAATATTTTACATTCTTTCTGATCATCTGCTCCAGGGCTTGCAGAGCACATTCTGTTTGATGAGTCCAGTCTTAGTAGGCCAAGAGCTTAACATCCATTTGAAGCACGGGGGATATAGCATGTGCCTCCTCGCTCTGCTAAATCTGAAACACTGAGCTCAGACTTAATGTTCCAGGACTTCAATGAGAAAAAAAACTTCTGCGGGTCTGCTGAAGTGGTGACTAATTAATTACAGACATACCAGTTCCTGTAGTTTCGAGCCAAATGCGACTGTCATGTTTCTTGCTGCTGGCTCTATCTCAACTTCTTTTACTAATGGGCCAGCTGAGGTCTATGAAGTGCTCAGAACATCAATTAAGAATTCAAAGGTTATTGTCTGAAGATAGCACCACCACAGATTTATCTCACGGATAAATGAAAAACATCATATTTAGTTCCACGTAGCAAATTCGTTTGCTGATGCAAAACAAGTCAGGAAAAAAAAAAAAAGGTGAGCTACTAGGACAGTGACCAAGTGCCTGGTTTTCTAGCCCTTGCTCCAGCAGCAGTGTCTGTGTCTGAGGGAACTGGAGATCCAGGTAGTGCAGAATCTGTATTTATCAGCACTATTTCTTTTCGCACATCATTTATCACCACCTCATGGCTATCATTCTTACACTCATAGGAGCAGACATTCAAAATTAATTAAATATTCATCCATGGTAGAAAACTGGACAGGAATCTGACCACCTACCTAGGCACTGGGTATCACACCTCAGCACAGAAACAATTTCCAATTGGGTGACCTCTCATGTACAGATCCAGGAGTGAAGTGGCAGCAAACAAGGAGCAGTTGGTGACTTCTACCTAATAGCAAAACTTTTCTTTTCCTTGTGAAAACAAGGAATGGGCACGAGCACTGGAGGAAGCCTCTTACTGGAGCACAACCTTACACTGAACCAATTATTGTAGCAACAAACTGAAGACCTCCTCATCCAAGCAATGTCTGGCACGTACGCTGAACTGTGGCGGATGAGATGTTTCCAGATGCTTGCACATCCCACAGGGCAAGTCACAGCTCAGGCTTTACTTTGCGCTTTCCCTTCTTGATTCTGGCTTGTGCCTAAGTCATCAAACGGGCCCGTTACTCAGCGTATAGGCTGCGAGAATGAACCAAGATTTGTTTGTCCCTTTAGTGAACCTGGATTAGAAAAATGTGTTGGGAATGGCTAAATAAGCATTAGCATGGGACACACATGTTGCTAATTTCCACATATTAGGATGCTGTTTAGTGTAGTTAAGAGGCCTGTGTAAGAGGCAGCTCATTGCGTGGCCTGACACTGCTTGCTAGTGCCTACAAAGAAGAAGGGAGATGCCTACAACCTGCTCTCCAGGATGTAACCTCCTGAGGCAGCATCGTCACAAGAAGCAGAAGGAGCAAGGAAATACATAAACACGGAACCTGCGCTTTGCATCAGCAAATCTCCAAACACCTGAGCGGGGGAAAAAAAAAAGAAGAAAAAAAAAGGACAAAAAATGTCTTTATCATCTTTTAAAGCAGGTCATGAACATGCAAAGGGATGTTCTGAGGGCACCAAGCAGCACAGAACGTGGTACCCAACACACGATGGTGAGCACAAGCTACCCAGATACTTTGGTCTGAGGTTCTGCAAACAAATAAGTGACATCATCTGTCTACCCACCAGCCTAGGACAGTGGCCAAAAGGCATAAAATCCTTATATTCCCTTAAATGCAAAGGAGATAGTTAAGGCTTTAAAAGGGATGAGGTCAGGATGACCTGAAAGCCTGGAAGAGTCTTCCCACAGTGTATTCTGCAGCTTCAAATCTTCCCTAAGTTTTTTCATCAAGGCTACAGGTTGTTTTTCACATTCTTTCTGTCACGCTATGGACCCTCCTAAGCATCCTCACAGGTACGAGGATCTCAGCATCCTAGTGCTTCAGCTATCACAATTTCCTCTACTCTCATTCTGACAAATACAAAACAAGGATTTCTTGCCAGTCATTAAATCATTTTTAATCATTTTAGCCATCTCTCTCAACTCTATATAGGCTTCCTTCTTTTTCTTTAGGTGATAACAAAAAAACAAGATGTTTTTCTTACTTCAGGCCTCTTTTCAAGTTACATTTGCCGTGTGTTTTGTGATTTGGGCCTGAAAGTTCAGATTCCACCTACACCTGATATATTTATAATCATAGGATCACAGAATGGGTTGGGTTGGAAAAAACCTTAAAATTCATCTAGTTCCACCACCTTATGCCCTAGACCTTTAAGTAAATCATTATACATAGACCTGGAAGACTTGTTTCAGTTCCTGGCTACACCCTTCTTGTTGTTTTGCTCCATAATTCATTTCCCGCACAGTATACAAAATAATCCTTTTTGCTCTCTATTTTTAACTACTTATGTCAGTTATGCCTGTTTCGTCCACATTTGTAGAGCATCTCACACGGCAAAGCCCTTATTACAGGCGAAGTCTTAAGCCACTACCAAGACCTAAAGAAAAATGACATTTTTGGGGAAAAATAAATTTGAGATGATCAATGAGGAATTCCCAGTGGTGCAAGGTATTTGGGGTCAGAAATGGCTTCATAAATACATCCATGTAGGTTGTGGTAGACAAATTATAATAAAGATTGGAAGCCTGTTCGTGGTGTTGTGTGGGGCTGGAGCTGAAGACCTAAGAATCCTGAGGTCCTTTGCTCTAAAGTTTACTGGGAGAAATCAAGATCCCTTGAAAATCAGGAAAAAGTTTTGCCAACGGACACACTGCAGACGTGGAAATGTTCTTCATACCCTCTCCAATTATTCAACAGGAACAGTTAGTAATTCTGAGCCTGGGGACATTTTGGGAGTATGTGTTTGTACTTTTTGTTAACTTGCATAATTTTATTTTTTTTTCCGCTCGTAATCTGATCATCTTCATGTTCTGGGGAAAAAAAAAAGCGCCTCGGTGCAAACAATTATTGCCCCACACAGTCAAGACTGTTTTCATTTACTCCATTACAGCACAGACGAGTCAGAAAAGAAGTCTTAGTCATGAATCTAAAGCCGCATGAAGGGAAATTCCTGGGAAGTGAACGAGTGCAGCACTATCTCAACATCTTTTTTTTTTCTGAGCACTTTAAAAGCAAACCTCCGCTAAACCTTTTCTTTTTTTTTATGATTTGTCATTGTTTTAGTTTGAAGTTAGCACTTGGAATGCAACAGTTTTCCTCTGAATGGAATTAGCCTGTATTGACTTTTTTTGATTTATACTGTTTGTACATATTTATTTATATAGGTAATATATATTTATATGTATTTCCAACCTAAATAATTCCATGATTTGACAAGGTGTTATTTTTTGCTGTGAGTAGAAAAAAAGACAGGATCTCCCCACCGCCACCACCATCCCACCCCAGGTCAGGATTGGTAGAGTTTGTTTAAAACCTGATGCAGTGGTCGCCTTGCAGCCAGGCAGGTTCCTAGTTCAGGTTGGGGTTGGATTTACCTGTGGTCAACCCACGGATCATATCTGTCAGCCTGACAGAGAAATTTGGCCAATACAAATAGGTTATCAAGACTGGACATGTCTTCCTCCATAGTAAGAAAAGCTTTAAATGGTTTAATTAGATCCCAGCAAATAATCTTGGGAAATGCTGAAGGAAATGAGCTATCAGTAGTGAATGGCAGACAGTCCAGTGTTTGATCTCTGGTCTTCATTTCCTTCATGCCTGCAGCTCAGCAAGTGCAATAACAGCAAAGCAGGTCCTCTGTGAAACACGAGGGCGTGTTTATTGAAAGGAACATGAAAAACGGGGCTTCCATCCCCATTTCAAATGATTAAAGTAGAAATCAGAGTTCAAATACCACTGAAACCTCTTAGATGTGCATTCCCATAGTTTTCTTATTTTGTCCTCCTGACTTTTTAAGCACTAACACAAATTAACTAGTAAATAACCATACCTAACACATTACATACCTACTACATTACGTTCTAGTACCTGATGGGAACCTACAGGAAGTCTGGGGAGAGACTTTTTACAAAAGTGTCCACTGATAGGACAAGAGGAAATGGGTTTAAGTTGAAGGAGAATAGGTTTAGGTTGGATTTTAGGAAAAAAATCTTCATTATGAGGATGGCAAGACTTTGGAATAAATTGCCCAGAGAGGTTGTGGCTGCCCCCTCCCTGGAGGTGTTCAAGGCCAGGTTGGACGGAGCCTTGAGTAGCCTGATCTAGTTGAGAGGCGTCCCTGCCCGTGACAGGGAGGTTGGATTGGATGATCTCTAAGGTCCCTTCCAGCCTGGGCCATTCTAGGATTCTCTGATTCTCAACACCCTAGACAGTGAAAAACAGCATTTGTCACTTGTAAGGCACTCCTTGCATTCAAAGAGTATGGACATCAACCAACTGACCACGTAGACCTTGGGGGGAAGATGGACCCATTTTAAAGATGGGAAATAGAGGCATAGGATGAGGCTGGGATCCATCTAACCAAAAGCCTCCTAGAGTTTGAGTCACCCTGGGGTCTCCTGGTAACTGAAGGGAAGACAGCCCTGGGGTGCGATTCACCATCTTGGGATGCAGATGTCTAAAACAAGTCAGATGAATCGCAACCTAAAAGTGGCCACTTCTCTCTCCTGACTGTGAAGGGAGTCATGAGTGACTCAACCACGTACAGACACACCAGGGAAGCGATTTTACCCCTGTACTTGGTTCTAGTGAAGCTACATCTCAAATCTTGTGTTCAGTTTTTGGCCCCTCACTACAACAAGGACATTGAGGTGGTGGAATGTGTCCAGAGAAGGGTAATGAAGCTGGGGAAGGATCTGGAGAACAAGTGTGATGAGGAGCAGCTGAAGTACCTGGGGTTGTTCAGCTGGAGAAGAGGAGGTTGAGGGGAGACCTCATCACTCCCTGCAACTCCCTGACAGGAGGCTGGAGAGAGGTGGCGTTGGTCTGTTCAACCAAGTAACAACTGATGGGACAAGAGGAAATGGCCTCAAGTTGCACCAAGGGAGGTTTAGATTGGGTATTAGGAAAAATTTCTTTCCTGAAAGGGTTTTCAAGCATTGGAATGTGTTGCCCAGGGCTGTGGTGGAGTTCCCTTCCCAGGAGATATTTAACAGCACTCAGGGATGTGGTTTAGTTGAGGACTTGTCAGTGTTGGGTTAACGGTTGGGTCTGATGATCTTAAAGGTCTTTTCTAATGTGGGCGATTCTGTAATTCTGTGACATCAACAGAACATGCATCCTAATTCTTGTGTGAGGAATTGCATCTTCCACGGCTTGTCCAAGACCTGACAGCCATTTAGCTATTGCAATAAAGTCTGAAGCTTGTTTCAAAAGGACATCTTTTTTAATATATATATATAAAACTGGTATTCTGGTCAGTGCTCTGACTATTTCATCTGACTCAAACCCTGTTATTTGTCATTTTTAAATCTCTGTAGCAACAGGAAGTCAACACATTGTGGGCCACAGGTTATGTGGTAACTTTCTGCTGCAGTCAGACTGCTGGCCACAATGCAAACTCTGGGGGGTCTGTGGAGGATCAGGCTCGTGCTTTGTGTACGAGGCACACAGGCCACAGCCCACATCACGTTGCACAAAACGTGCAAGCTGGAGCCACCATGAGTGGAAAACCTAACCCAAAAATAGCCTGCAATTTTTCTTTTGTATTACTTTTCCCTCCCACAGTTACTGCTGCATTTTTTGAGCAGATAGACTGCTCTTAGAGCTTCCTCCTGGCAGGAGGAATGGGAGTTTGACAAATCCCCATGGATTCAAGACTTGGGACAAATGGTATCAACTCCAGAGACCCAACTCAAACCACATTCAACCCCACCAGAGCTATGAGGGTTTTAAGAGGAAGCTGATAGTGAAAAGAAAAAAAAACAAACAAAAAAAGTGGTATTATCGTCTGGAGAGGGTCCATTGGCCTGTGTTTGGTGGTCTCAGAGCATTTCAACAGAGGTCAGGAGCCTACGAGAAAAATTGTCACCCCAGTTGTGACCGTTAGGTTAATGGTTGGATTCAATGATTTTAAAGGTTTTCCCAATCGCCAAAAGGCAATTCTGTGTGATTCTGCAATTCCGTGATGCTCGTCTGGGGCAGCCTGTGGTTGCAAAAAACTGCTTAGATCTGCACCAGTGTCCTCAGCTCAGGAACTGCTTTGTCCTTGTCATGGGGGCAGCTCCAGCAGACATCACATGGAGAAATGAGAGAAGGGATTTCACGTTGTCTCTGGATGGAAATCACCAGAAAGCTTGAAATGGCAGAGTGATGCCTTCGGTAGAAATAAAAAGGTGGAAAAGAACCAACGAGGAGATTTTTTCCTCACCCTGGTAGGAACTCTGCTCTTTGCTGGGATGTCCCTGGCTGGGTTCAGACCAGGATGGGGAGGGATGCTCAAGTGCTACTTGAAACAAAAAAAGCTAGAGATGGGTCGGTTCAGATGGGACGTGAGGAAGAAGTTCTTCCCCAGGAGGGTGGGGAGATCCTGGCACACGTTGCCCAGAGAGGGGGTGGCAGCCTCATCCCTGGGAGTTTTTCAGGCCAGGCTGGATGGGGCTCTGGGCAGCCTGATCTAGTGGGGGATGTCCC